>NW_008682790.1:0-17455 GCF_000695815.1 Acanthisitta chloris
AAGGAGGAGGAAAAAAAAATAGAGGGAGAAGGGATAGAACGGAAGGGGAGAAGGAGGAGTGTAGCCAGAGAGATTGGCCGTGGGACATTTGCAAATCCTAGGGTACCACTGGAAGGTGGGGAGTAAGAGACAACCAGAGCGACTGAAAAGAGGAGCTACTCCCTGCAGGAACAGCAGCAGCTGTCAGGAGCTGGATACACACATAGATGCGTATGTACAGGCACACACAGGGAGAATTGAAGCTGAAGCTAATGGGAGGGAGGAAGCGTTTCTGCTGTGCAAAGGGCTGTGCATGTCAGGGATGAAACTCAAAGCTGAAAAGAAGCGGCTGCGCTCCTGGGACTGTGTCGTCTTGGAAGGGAGGGAGGCAGGAAGGAAGGAAGAAAAGGGGGAAGATAACTGGCATGTGGAAGAAGATGGGAGCCTAACTCACTGCGGTGCAGAAGGGAAATTCAACTCGCACATCTGAGATACACCAAGCTGAGCTTGGAAATGAGATCAGACCTGCATTGAAACAGAGAAAGGGAGGAAAAGGGAGGCAGAGAGGGGAAAGCTTTTATCCTTCTTCCTGTCTCTCGTTCCCTCGCTCTCCTCAAAGAAGAGAGAGAAGTTTATCCGTCTCGGTGCTGCTGGATCTGTATAGCTGCTGGACAAAAGATGGAGAGGAAGCTGAAATGAAAAGCAGAGGGTGCTTCTGAAATTTACAGCTGAGAGGACAAATCACGTCTCCCCGGGCTCCTTTGTGCCCCATCGGGGGAGTTTTAACATCAGAAGGATTTTGCCAAGTGGGGGGGCAAAGGGGAGAGTGGGTGTTAAAAACACCCATCCCAAGTGTTAAAAAAATAACGAGGTGATGGATTTATTCTTGACAGCTGGTGGGAACCTTGGATTTTTTTCTCTACTCCCTCCCTCCTTCCTTTAATTTAATGTGAAATTATGAAAATGCAGAGGAGTTGGGGGGAAGGCAGAAGGATATAACGTGGAGTTTGAAACGAGGAGAGGGTGCTGATGCTGTGGGTTGCTGGCTCCTTGCCGAAATCAAAAATCCAATTGCGCACTGGGTTGTGATTGGAAATCTAATCAGATCTTTGGAGAGGGGGGAGAGAGACTAAAAGTTTATTGCTTTGATAGACACAAAGAAAAATTGAAATGCAAAAGGAGATTGTTTTCGAAAGGAGCGTGTGGGAATAGAGAAAAAAAGAAGAATGGGAATCCCCATTCAAATGTGGAGACACATGGATTGGATAATTGATAGTGCAGCAAAGAAGGGGGAAAAAGAAAATTGCCTGGCAAGACCTGGATCTTAAGTGCCACAACAAAATTATATTAAAAGAATGCAGATGGAGGATTGCTTAAAAAGAAATACAGCCTTTTCTGCTCTCCAGAGAAAAAACAAATAGAGAGCAATGGGGAGCAGTGGAGCCAAAGAGGCAGAAAACCTCAGAAAAAGGAAACTAGGCAAAAGATCCACAGTGGAATGAAAAGTTTCAGAAAGGACCGTTCATCCTCTGCAAGGATTTTTGATTTTCCCTGTTATTTTAAACCACTATTCTCCAGTTGAAGGCAAACATCATCATTCCCACTACAGCAATTTTATGCAGGAAAGTTGAAAGCCACAGAGAAAATAAAGGACAGAGAAGAAGAAAGCAAAATTGCCGGAGGGGGAGAGTTCAGAAGTGCTAGATTGGATTGGCACCTGTATGGACTGAAATTTCTGGGAAATTGCAATTGGATATCCTTTATTTCCTTTCTTTTTTTTTTTCTTTTTTTTTTTTTTCCAATTTTGGTTTGGTTGCTGAAATGAAATAGTTTTTCTAACCCCTCCCCCACTCTGGTTTTTCGTAATCACTCGGATTTCCAGCTGGATAGTCTTTGAGGATACAGTGAGTACCCTTTCCATTTTATTCTTTATTGGAAAATGAATTAAGCCTCACTGCCTCTCTTCTTTCATCCTTAACCCGCTTTTCTTGGATTTTTCCCCTGCCTGAATAAAAAAATCTGACTGTATTTTGATAATGGCTGGAGGGGGGAGGTTGGGAAAAGAGAAGGGAAGGAGTGAGGATAGAACTGAATTCTCTCAGTAGCTCAAATTCCTATTAGTAAAACTCGAGTCTTAGTAGGGTGTTGCAGATGCCTGGCTGTGTGTCTCTATTGCATTTGTAAATGTTCACTAGCAAAGAAACCTTTTGAGAAAGCCCTTGCAGTGAGTGGGGAGTGCTGCCCAGTTGCCCAGTCTCTCCAAACGGATACAAGTTTCACGGCATTGGATGCACAGAGGAGGTTTATTTATTTACTAAGTGTTTAAAATAGTTGAAGGCTCTGATTTGAATGTAGCCAGTCTGACATTGCAGAGCAATATGATATATTAACAGGAGAATTTGACTAGGAAATAGGGAGGTGAAGGATGGCTCTTGGTGGTGTGTGGGGAGGGGTAAGGGGGGTGGGTGTGTGGTAAGGGCTTTTAATGGATTTTGGGGAGGCAGTTCTGAGAGAAATGGCATGTTTTACAGTCCATTGCTAAGAAAGGAGAGTAACAGGCAGAGAAAGGACATTCCTCTATTGAAAGGGAGTTTAGGAAACTGCTGTACTAGCCACCCATGCCCTCCAGATCTCCTAGGAAATTCTTTGTGATTTTTGTGGTGAATCCATCAGAGTCCTCTAGGAGTTTCGTGGCAGTTGAAGGAGATTTGCTTTGATTGACAAGCAGTGAGAGGATATCGAGGTGTTGGGAGATTTTTGTTGTGCTGGTAATGAAAATAATTAAAAAGTGGCTCGTAGATGGTGGGGTTCACAGGTTAGCAATGATGTACAACAGACCAGTAAATCTCTCTCCCTTCCTGGCGAAATGTGATGTGGGGGTGTGGAAGAAAGGGAGGATAACATGGTGTTTAAAATAGAGGTCCATGTTTTCCTGTGGGGAAGAGTGCTACTTCCGTCCCCTCTCCTGGAATGACTGCATAGCTTGTGGGTTGGGAGGTTTTTTCCCTCTTTCTTCTCCTTTTATCCTCCCTCACCTCTGCCCTCTTCAACCTTGGCCTTCACATGTAAAGGCTCCAGCTGAAAGTATTAGGCCAAAACTGGTGGAGAATGAGAGGGAGAAACAGCTAATTAAATGAGCCATTGAACAGAAATGGATGCTTTTTTGGCAGGCAAGGTGCAGAACTAGCTTTGCCACCCATTTTAATTTTCTCCAGCCGCAACATTCTGGAGTAGGAGAGAGAAAGCAGCATTGGAAGAAGTGTTGATAGAGCTAGATTTTAGCTTTTCCTTCAGGCAGGATTTCTCACTTCACAAGCTTCCTGCATGAAACAACACAAAACAGAGCTCTAACTTTCCTGGATAAATACACAAATAAATATCAGTCTACTCCTTTTCCCCCCCTCCTTTCTCCATTCACTTATTCCACTACTGTTACTTCATGTAAATGTCCTGAATCTTTTGGCATAATGGAAATGAGAACTTCTGCCTCTCAAGTGTGTCCCATGTGATTCTGTTGGAGGTCATGCCTCTCAAACATGGGCTACTTGGAAAGGATTAAGATTGAGGGTTCAATTCTGCTCCTAAGGAAATCTCAGGGAGTTTTTGTTCGGACACGCGAACAAATCAGGCCCTTTGTGCTGTTCTGTTCAGAAGAAGATGGAAACAAGCACAGCAAAAATTGTTCCTTCCAGCTCCAATTATTCTCATCTTTCTCAGTATAGCTGAATTGTTTTAGTATGAAGTGCTTCAGCCTCATTTATTTCTCCAGGCACATGTTTCCTGGTGGGACACTAAATGGGTAATAAGTTTGTCAGCATCTGAAAATAAGCACAAAACTCTTGTCCATTCCTTCATGTATCGTTATAAGTCTGTACCGTATTGTGCACTACACTTACATCAGCAGTTGCAGTAATAGAACAGCTAAATTTATGTTAAGCTGCTGCTCAGTAATTACTGAAGGCAAAAGAAGCTGGCTAAGGAAAAGGCATCTCCAAGCTTTTCCCTGGATTGCTGTCAAGTGAACACATAAACAGAAAATTTGATAGAGCAACTCCAGTTTCTGACAATGGAAAGCTGCCATAGATGCCCCATTCATTTTGTACAATAACTAGCAGGAGTGTTTTCTTGATGTAATAAGGAAGCACTGGGAAAATTTAGTCACCAGTTTGGGCTGAAATAGGCAAACCTTGTCAACATTAAAAAGCTAGGGATGCGTGTCTGCTTCCAAAGAGCCAACAGTTTCACACTTCAGTGAATCATTCACTTAATACAGTACCCAAAAGACACATGGAACAACCCAGAGTTTAACTCATTCAATCTCAAAGTGGGAATGAATACAGCGTTTCTCAGCATTTGTGCTGGGGCTTATCCAGAGCCCAAAGGGCTGACCATAAAATAAATAGCCAAAAAACATTCATCCAAACATCCAGCTAAATGAGGAGCAACAAATCTACTCAACTAGAGGCAAGAGCTGGCTGTCTCTGCTACTTCCCTTGCATGTGTCTGAGCACAGGTGTATCATTCAGTAGCATATGCTGGTCCTATAGGCTGTCTCCTCTTCAAACCATGGACAATACTTTTGGTAGTGACCCCAGGCAGATGGGATTTTGGCACTGTACAGGCAACTGTATTTAGGCACTTAATGCTAGTACAGAAGAAAAGAGAAAGCTATGTTGAAGGATTCTGCTCTGCTTGTTCTAATTTTTCTCCAGAAGGTCAGAGATCACGTACCTCAAACTTCATGTATTCTTGGCAAACTGTTAGTCAGTCATGCAAGGAGATGGCTAGGCTGTGTCTTTTCACATGTCAGGAATGATTTGCACTGATCTAGAATTGAAGCAGGTTCAGTTTGCTGGAGCAGCAAATTTTGTGTCACAATATCTCCCAGCCTGATAGCACTAACAAATGAAAAATGGACTTTCAGATTAGGTGAGACCCCAGGAAAAAATGCTCTAGATGTGAGCCAATACAAGCAATTGTGTGGGATTGGAGGAAAACAAAGGGATTCCAGAGATATTGCTATGGCTTCCTGTATATAGGGGTTTATATGTGCCTGTGACCTAAAAAGCTGTCTGCCATTTGGCATGAAGATTATTGCTGTAGGGATAGGAGACATGAAGATTTTGAATGGAGCTCAGGACAGGATTTTAGCACATTTTGGGAGAGCTCGGTGCCAGTGAAAACTCTCAAGGCAGTATATCCCAGTTGCAATATGTGCACTGTGTACAGCAGCAGTGTGTGAGACCCTTCATCTTGGTCTTCCAGAGTTGGCTTGGAGATGTGCCTTTGTTTCTGATGGCTAGTGGGGGAATGAAGAGAAAGGGAATGGTGCTGAAGTTAGTGCCATTTGCAGTCTGGGATGAAAATTTCTCTGTAGACATACAATTAGCACCTACTAATCTCTAGACTAGTCAAGCTGACTGCAATTAGCACCTACTAACTAATCTCTAGACTAGTCAAGCTGACTGGACTTTAGGTTTCTATTATCAGGGACCTTTCACCCCATTGCTCTATAAAAATTATAATGAAAACAAGCCTCCTTCGGGAGCTCAGCCTAGGGACAGATGAGGAATTAGTTGAGAGTCTGTGGGTCAAGATTAAGGGCAGTGTTGGAACAGGGGATGTTATAGTGAGGGTCTGCTACAGACCACCTGATCAGGAGGAAGATGTGGATAAAGGCCTCTACAGACAGATGCAATTAGCCTCAAGCTTGTAAACCCTAGTCCTCAGGGGGGATTTCAATCACCCTGATAGCTGTTGGAAGAGCTATGTGGCAGTGCATAAGCAATCCCAGAGGTCCTTTAAATGTGTTAATGTGTTAATGATAACTTTGTCCCCCCATGGGAGAATCCAGGTGAGAAGGATGTAGTAATAGTAGGAGCCATGGTGGTCTGGAAGGCAGCCTTGGAGCATGCTTGAGTGTAGCAGCTTAGACAAGGAGCTGCCCTTGGAAAGGATCCTGCCTCTGTTGCCTGTAATGGCAGAACATATTGGGATTTGGCTTGTGACATTTTAGAGTGTTTTACTTAATGATGCTATTCCGATAAAAATAAAAAAAAAAAAGGTTACCTGTTATTTAGCTGTACTATCACAGTCATTTTTTTCTCCTAAGGGGTAGAAATGAGGACACAAGAAGGGAGATGAGCATGCTAGTGGTGTGTTTTAATTGCCTCTTCACAAGCTGTCATACATGGAAGTGAATTAATGTATAGTTCCTGGTAGGGGGCCTGGATACTTTGCTGTCTGTTAGCACATAAGACAAAAATCAGACGCTTGTGCATACACACAATAAAGGAGGATCAAGATTTACATTTGGTATCCAAGGAAGCGAGAGCAGAATCCTGCAGAGCTTTCTGTTCATTGTTTAAATGTTGCCATAGCAATATCTCAGGGCACAAGTTACATGTTTTCCACTTCTGGAGTTGAGCTTCTCTCTCTCTCTCTCTCTCTCTCTCTCTCTGTCTTTTTCTGTCTCTCTCTCTGTTTCTCTCAATATACTAAACAATCAGGGCTATCACCACAAACTTTGCACAGCTATAAGAAAAGACATTGGAAGGCTGCATGAGCTGATGGCATATGCCTGTCTGTACGTTCTTGACATTTGCTAATATATTGGAAACCCACTTAGGAGGAAATTGTTGGATAGAAGTGGAGTGTGAGGCTCTTGTCGTTAGGACATGGAGCATATTACAGTATTTTGTGTAGTGGTGATATGCTAATTGGATAGCTGCAGGCAAGCAAAGTGTAGTAGTCGCTGACAATTAGAAACAACAATGAACTTCCCAGGACTGAGTCTATTCCTTGGTCAGATTAAAATGCATTTCAGGTTTATACCAGAACTTGTGTAAATTTATATACTAACACTGCTGTAAGAAGTCTTGAAATTCTGTTTTCACAGTGCTGAGACAAGATTTACCCTTGCTGCTTGTGAAAGGGAGAGAGGCAGCATCAGACCATGGAATAAAATCTACTGTGGTGTTTGCTGCAGAGCTTGTACTTGTTATGTCAGGACTGTGGGGGAGCAATATAACCAGGAACCAGGAGAATTAAAAAGGAAACCAAGCAATCCCGAAAACAAAGCAAAAACTAGCAGCAATTATTTCACTTACAACTAGATAAAGCTCACTCAGAAGTATCACAGCAAGATAAGTTAAATAAATGAAGTTTTGCCTCCAAAGAAGCAGCAATTTGAAGCATTTAGTAATGCCCTTTGTGTTTGAGGAATCAGTTATTTGCCAGCTATGGGATTCATGCAGTCCTGTGCATGAAAATAATCCTCAAAAATATGGATGTGGTTTCCTTTCCTGTTTATATGGGCATTATGGCATGAACTGACTTCTGAATGGCCCAAGAGTTGGTGCTTTTTCGATTGCTCTAAGGGTCAGACCTAATCCTGAAAGCCAGTGGTAGTAATTTTCAAAAATTATTGGTGTTGTTCAGATCTGCAGCACATTTTAATTTTGCTTACAAACCATTCTTCATTTTCATGTCCATAATCTCTTCCCTCACATGACATCTTACATGGGAAATAAAGCCAAACACACAGAGAGCCTGTTTATTGATGTGGGGAGTTCCTCACTCTGCTTAGCATCACAACTCAGTCAGGATCTTAAGCAAAAGACTGTCTTAAGATTTGAAGTGGGCACTAATTCTGTCCATGGGCTTTGAACTTTCCCCAGAATCTTTGAGATGGCTAAAAAAGGTGACCAGCTGTGATGGGGAATGGGGGTACTCACCTCACTTCTCATGAGCTGTGCTAGTGCCCACTCATCAGTTTATTGAAGATCATCAGATTTCATTGTCTTGACTGGAACTTAAGGTAGGGAGCAGGGGATGAGAGTTTCATCATATCAGATCTGCATCAGCTATAGATTAACATTTTACTTGTTAATCTCCAAAAACATCTATTAGTGTACTATTTCTGTAAAAGACTGGGATGACAGTTTCTCCATGGTCTAAGTGAGAATTCTGACATGGCAAGAATTTTTTATTCACTAATGCCCATTTTCCTGTCCTATTTCAGCATTGTAACATGTATGAGCAAGTCGGTTCTGTAGTAACCCCGTGCAACCAGTTTCATTCCATTTACATTCCTTTTTCTTCTGTCACTGTGAGAAGATCCACCCAGCTCTGCTCCAGCTGGTCTCAACTGGATCTTTAGTAATAACTTCAGCAGGGCTGATCCTGCTCTGTGTATTTTTATTTTTATTTTTCCTTTTCCTTCACCTAACCGAATGACAAAACTAGCTTAATTTCTATAAATAAACAATAGAATAGATATTTATACTTACAGACATAAAAAGATGATTGAAATACCATTTTGAGTTAATAAGCCATAAACTTCAAAATTTCCAAATGTTCCACGTTCTTAGCCATCCCTGTTGACATTCCAGGTATTCATGCTTCTTTTTCATCAGGGAATAACGTAATAATGGAGGAATTAATCTTATTGCCACAGCAAAATCTCAACCTGTGTTAACAAACCCAGATATTTTGCAAAATAACATGTTTGAGGGCTGAATTCTCAGTCATGGCTAGGATGGTGTAATCTCCATGTATTGACTATTCACACCAGTAACTGACTATTGTGATGTTTTAATTAGTTGCACAAAAATGCTGTGGTTTAAATTTTAAAAGCTGGAAAAGGCTTGACAAGGACAGAAAAGGCTGAAGTTAAGGAACCATAGTTTGCCCTTCCTCAATGCATGCAAGTTTCAAATGAAGTGTGCAAAAATGTATTCAATTCCATAAGCTTCTTTGCCAAAGGGCATGTCTGTTATGTTAAGGATTCTTTCCTTAGCTCCTTGGTTTTACAAGGATTTTCTTTGCCACTACTCTGTGATCCCTTATTGGACAGGCAGGTTCTTCTACAAGTGGTGAGATATTGTTTTTCCAGATAGATTCGTTACATCCTTAAAGAACTGAGGTTCATTTTTGATGACACAGCTCTGAAAAGGGAAGGCTGGTGACACCATTAGCCTTTCAGGTTGCTCACATGCAGTGCACAGTCTGCTACTTCAATAGGAATTTTATTGCATTTAACGCCCATGTGAATTTTGACTGTATATGGTGCAGAGAATTAAAACCATAATGGATTTCTCTTTTGAACTGGAAAGAGGTCAGAAAACCTCACCTTCAATGAGTGTTCATGTTGATATCCCTCTTTCTGTAATGTACATTTTACTGAGCAGTCTGGCCCTGAAGATTGAGTTACATACATTAAGTAAAGGCCTGGAGGGATCTGTTAAAGGCTACTGAATCAAACCAGAGCAGAGGATGGCTTAGTCCTTAGGTAACATTCCATAACATGTGGAAAAAATAATTGTATTTTTTTTAATGGGAAATTTCAGGTTTGGGGATATGTATGAAAATGTCATGTGACAGTAGCAGAATGTCATTAAGTGTTGCAGAGAAATAGAGTTAATAAATTCCAACCACAAAAGGTATTGCATCTAATTGAAAGTATCATTCATACAAGATTTATTTTTTTGTGGCAAAGAAAGATGAAATGATGATTGCCTATGGCAAATGAAAGATAAAAAGCAGCCAATGATGCTGTTTCAGTAATACCTATCTTCTAAATCTGAGGAAAATTATGAGAATTTGATTGGAAAGGACTTATAACGAGAAGGCTGTGAGTACAAACTGGCAGTTTCTAGGAATATATTGTTTTGCCATAGGAAAACCAAAATCATAAAAGAGTTCACATTTGGCTATGAATCTGTCTTTGATACAAGGGAAAATGAAGTCTAAATTTAGCAGTTCAAACAAAATAAAAGCAAACTAGTGCATAGTAGGGAAGAAAAGAGGAAATCACATAACAATTATAAAAAATAAGGTATAAAATGAGTACAATTGATCTGATAGGAGAGGGATGTTGTGATTGTGTAGTAGGCTTAGAATACAGGAGAAATAAGAGACTACTGCTGTTCTTTTTGCTGCTTTTATTGGAGACATCCTTGAAGATCTATTGTCAGTAGTGATTCATAACTGACAGGATAATTCAATGACTATTTCTATTCCACATCTGAAAAAAAATCGTTACTAAAATTTTTTAGCATGAAAATAAAAAGCAAGTCAAAGTATATTGGAAAACATCTATTAGGATTAAATATTTATAAATCAACAGTCCTGTTATGCTTTTCCAAAGAGTCATCCAGAGTTTGTAGCTAGGAAAGATTCCAATGATACAAGTGTGATGAATTTGGTAAGCATTGACCTTTTAGCCTGACATAAATTTTTGGGCAAAGTAACAGAAAATGCAACACAGGATTCAACCAATAGAGACTTCAGGCAGGGGAAATTTTAATGGCAATAGTATGGTATTGTGGGAAATATTTTCTCTCAAGCAAACAACTTAACCCTTTGCTAATGCAAAACTGGTAGAAAGAAGTTACCATGGAAATATAGGACAATTGAACTTTGGAAAACATAGGATATGTAAGTAGCTTAGAAGTCCTGGTCAGATATTTAAAACTAAGTATTGTGGGGAAATATGTTTGGATTATACAAATATTTTAGCTCTTTTTATAGTAATTGTATCAATGTTCTAGACAGATCAGTGGCAGAAAATGACACGATGTAAATGTAGGGCCCACAGTTGGCAAAATGACCTAGATAAGAATGACTGTTAGGATAGGAATGTGAGGGTAAACTTCATGAATGGGGTAACTGAGCTAACTAAGAGGATGTTTCCTGAAACTGGTAATGCTAAAGAGGAGAATTTAGCAAACAAAAAACCACCAAAAACCCCAGAAAAACCCACAACAGCCATGATAAAAAGAATCCCCTAAATGAAAAAAATCCTCAACAACCAAAATCAAAGTCAAAAACCTTTTGAAGCAAAGCTTGGAAAAGTGTATAAGAGAAGCATGGAGCTTTTCAAGCTAAGTCTTTTGGTTTTTTTCTCATGAGACCCATCTGGAATACTGCACACAGTTCTGGTGTCCTCAACATAAGAAGGACATGGAACTGATGGAGCAAGTCCAGAGGAGGCCACAAAGTTGCTATGAAGACTGGAGCATCTCCCCTATAAGGACAGGTGAGGGAGTTGGGGCTAAATATGCATAAAAAAATGCTATTTCCCTTCTACTTTCCTACAATGCAATCACCTGTGTAAAGAATCATCACTTTCATATGTCATAAGGCCAAATACACTCCAAAAATTTCAAGAGCAACATGTCCTATGAAGACCAATATAGCCTATGAAAACAGGCTGAGGGAGTTGGGGCTGTTCAGCCTGGAGAAGAGAAGGTTGTGTGGAGACCTCAGAGCAACTTTTCAATATGTGAAGGGCCTACAAGGAGCCAGAGAGGGACTCTGTGTTAGGAACTGCAGTGATAGGACAAGGGGTAATGGGTTCAAACTGAAGAAGTGAAAGTTTAGGTTAGATATTAGAAAAAGGTTTCTTCCTGTGAGGGTGGTGAGACACTGTCCCAGGTTGCCCAGGGAGGCTGTGGAGGCTGTGGCCAACCCTGGCAGTGTTCAAGACCAGGCTGGATGAGCCTTGAGCAACCTGATCTAGTGAGCAGATGTCCCTGCCCAGGGCAGGGATGGTTGGGACTAGATGATCTGTAAGGTCCATTCCAACCCTTAAATTCTATGATTCTATAATTTAGAGAAACAGAGCAAAAAAAAAGACTTGTTTGATGCTGCCAAACTTTGACCCATTTCATTGCAACCTTTGTCCTGTTCTGCCCAAGCTGCCTCTGCACTGGATACCATGAGGAGGATGTCCCTGCCCAGGGCAGGGATGGTTGGGACTAGATGATCTGTAAGGTCCATTCCAACCCTTAAATTCTATGATTCTATAATTTAGAGAAACAGAGCAAAAAAAAAGACTTGTTTGATGCTGCCAAACTTTGACCCATTTCATTGCAACCTTTGTCCTGTTCTGCCCAAGCTGCCTCTGCACTGGATACCATGAGGAGGAAGCATGTGGCTAGTGATGTGACTGCACAGTGTGCAACACACAAGGACCTGCACTTTGTAAGGGTATCCATGAACTGTGAGTGCTTTCTTTCCAGCTTGCCCATTAGCAGATGGCATAGGACCACTCAGAGATGAACCACCTAAGCCTTGAGTGGAGGAGTGAGCAAGTAGGCGAGACTGAACTTTGAGAAGTGTGGATGTGCTTGTAACCCACATGGCCTGTGATGATATATGCATGATATTGCTTTGGGGAATTAATTATATAAAGGTATTTAAAAGTTCTTTTGGCAGTTATTGTCATTTTTGGAAGTGTTTAATGTTGTGGTTTATTTGTTGTGTTGCTGATCCTGAGCTGGCAGCGAGTGCTGGTTAATTAAATGTTGTTGGCTTTAGTGATGTGGATTAAATCACACGAATTGAGAAGTTTTTACTTGAGACTAAGTGTTGGCAGCATGATAAATAAGACAGGCATGCTGAGTGATATTGGATGCAAAATGTTATGTGTGAGAAGGATGGATTCAGAGTGAGGGACAGTCATCTGTAAAAGCAAGTCTGAAAAGGATTGGAGATTGCAACAGGCAAGAATTTCCACCTGAGCTCCCACAGTGAGAGTGTTAAAAAATATTAGGTCATACCATTGGATAAATTAGCAGAAAAGCAGAATAGTGATTTTAATCATGTCGATGGGAAAACTGGAATGCTGTTGACATTTCAATTTGTCCACATTTTGAAAATGATGTTGAAAAGAATGGAGACATGAAAATATTCAGTGTTCAAGAAAAAGGAAAAATTCAGTACTCTAACTTTAGTCTATTAATTAAAAAACTCAGGAACTGATGTGGTTAGTGTATGAGTAAAAAAAATAGATGTTTAAGTGGTTTGTGATATAGCAAAATTCTAAGAAGAAGCAATTGATGGAAGTTGAGATCTCACAAATTCAGATTTGAAATGAAGGGATGACAAAAATAACTTGCCACTTTCTTAAAATTAATGGAGAGGTTGTATTTTCCCTGTCTCCTTGCACACAGTTTAGATGTGTTTGTGGAACACTGTTGTAGTGCAATATGTATTATTGTGTTTTGTATATTTTGATCTTCAGAAAGGCAGAGTAGATGATTCAGAGGTTGCTGTACCCTCAGCCTGTGATTCTTTAGGTAGAAGGAATTTAGCCTGGGCACCTATAACCAAGTTTCCAATCCTGTCATCAACAAACACATCCAGTTTGCAATGTGCAGAACACCCCAAAGGATTTCACTGTGCAGTCAATCATTTGCTCTCTGCTGAGATGGCTATCAGAATGCCAAAGAAGCTTTTGGGTGATCTGCTGCTTTGTGACAGTACTCTGACTCAGTCTCAATACCTCAGACTTCTGCTTGCCTGGAAAATGTCTTTTTCAATCTCTCAAATTTGTCAAATCTGAAATGTTTTATAGAGATTAATTTTGAAGGCTGTGCTGAGGGTGAAAAAATATCATGTGGTTTTACTTGTCCACTCAGTACCCAATCCACTAATTTGTTTATGTGACCAAGATTCTACCTCCTTCATAGTTCTCTTCATAGTATAGATTTGCAAGCTTTAGGTGTTGTACCTCTGAAACACTGTCTTTTCCAGCCTGAGGAGGTCCCTTTGTTTAAGCTGATGCAGAAGTGCAACACCTAAATCAAAAACAACCTATATTATTATTTCTGAGCTTTTATCTAGTTTAGACTTCAGATATGAACTTTTGCAATAGTTGGTGCCAGATGTGATTCCAAGTCTGAGATGGGCTAAATATAGAGGTGTCAAAGTTGGTGTATCCTGTTTCTTTCTCCTTCCAGGCACTGAAGATTGCTCTGTCCACATCTTTTTCTTGCTGTGAATGGTTGTTAAGCATTTTAGAAATGTGTTTTTCTGTCTTCATGAGATAACTCTATTTGTGGACCTGATTTTGCTTGTTTACTTCTTTTGCTAATGCATGTGCTTGGTTTGGGAAGACAGAGAAGAGGAAAGTATGAAGGGAACTCTGCCCGGCACCTCTGCATAACAGCTTTTGGTAGTGTAGATTGAAATGATATGCAGTCTCAGTATCCTGTCTTCTCACCTGATTTCTTGGACCCTGTTCTAAACTCTTCTGAAAAAAAATTGCTAATGGAAATGTAAAACACATATACATATTTCATACTTACTGGTGAGTTTGGGTCTTCACTTTCTCCGTTTAGTTTTGAGTTTTACAGTCCAAGTCAACGGTGAAGAGATTTCCTGCAGTAGTGGGAAATGTTATTGTTACAGCTGAGTGTACTTAGCCTGAGAGGTCATGAACTGTGGCAAAGTATTCTCTGAGGTAGTAAAGGACATTCCTAACCTTAGGAAGCTCAGGGAGAGGTTAGAGTCATAGAGTTCTACTTCTAACCTTGCTATTGTTTTCTATATTGTTCTCCTTTTTGTACCCTTTATTGTACCCTGATTTTGGATAGATAACCTTATTGTTCAGGAATTATAAACATGAATGAAGTGATCTCATGTGCTTACTTATGGGAGAAAAGAATGTGAATCACATGAGGATAACATGGTAACCTGCACTGAGCTTGCACTAAGTTTGTTGACATAGCTACTGCATGTTAGGTTAAGTTATACAAAAGCACTATTAATACTCACTCAGAATGTCTGTGTAGGCAGTCAGTGCACTAATCAGCATGTTGAAAATTCCTACCCTACCTTAATCCTCACCCGTTATTCCATGTGTCCCATAACATGTAGTCCTAGGTTTTCTAGAAGTTTGCACATCCCTTACTGCTTCCTTAGAACTCCCACAGAAATCAGTAAATTCCACTACTGCTGAAATCCTGATCATCTGGGATATTTTTCTTAAATTGTTTTTATTTGTTCTCTGAGCTCCTCCAGCATTTTTTAATTTCATAAAGTTCCCTTCTCTTACACATCCCTAATTTTCTTGTGCACACCTTATGCAATATTTCATCCCTTGCATTTAAAATCTAATAAGAAATTAATTAAGTACGGCTAAAATTTTCATCATTGTTCCATTAACTTATTACAAAAAGTGACCATTTGAGCGTTGGCAAAACAAGACCTAAGACTAGCAGACATTCTTTGGAATGATCCCTTCTCTTCCCTCTGTCCTAGTCCCTTTTCCAAATTCCCTTGTCAAAGGTTCATGTAACTACTTCTCAAAGCACTGACCTGCCTTGGGACCAGCCAAATGACTACAGAGACCAACATGGATTTGGTTTGCTTCCTAGGAAAAATAACTTTGACTGGGCTGCTCCTCACTCCTTCACTAGAGTTCCTTAGGGATATTGTCTGTTGATAACTCATCTCCCTGCAAAGGCAGCAGAATTCAGCAGCTTTTTTTTCTCATGTACAGATTCCAAAGAGTGCTTTGCTGCCAGAAGTCTTTTGAAGACTAGGACTATCATTGAATTATCATGGCAATTGGGAGAGGTGACTGAGGACTGGAGGAAAGCTAACAGTTGCCTGTTTCTGAGCATTTCCCAATCTCTTTTTAATGCAAAGTTATAAAAAAATTTCTAAGATGCAACACTGTTCTTGCCAGCTTTTCCATGCAGATGGAGCTATGGACCAAAATAAAGCCTCCCTGAAACTAAAGCAAATTCTATATTGAGGAAAAAATGTACTAGAGGAGCTGTCAGTTTAATTTCACTGCCATGAGCTGAACTACTTTCACTGCTAAAGCTCTACATTCATATAAATGTATGTATCTGTGTTTAAGAGGATCATAGAATTTCATAGAATCATAGAATTTAAGGGTTGGAGTGGACCTAAGAGATCATCTAGTCCCAACCCAGGAACACCCCCTCACTAGATCAGGTTGTTCAAAGCCTCATCCAGCCTGGTTTTGAACACAGCCACCACATCCCTGGGCAACCTGTGCCAATGTCTCACCACTCTTACAGAAAAAAACATTTTCCTCACATCCAACCTAGACTTTCCCTCCTTCAATTTTAACCCATTACCCCCTGACCTATTATTGCAGTCCCCCTCCTGCTCCCTTGCAGACCCTTCAGAGATTGAAAAGTTGCTCTGAGGTCTCCACATAACCTTCTCTTCTCCAGGCTGAACAGCCCCAACTCCCTCAGCCTGTCCTCATAGGCTATATTGGTCTTCATAGGACATGTTGTTCTTGAAATTTTTGAAGTGTATTTAGCCTTATGACATATCAAAGTGATGATTCTTTGCAGTGGTGATTGCATTGTAGGAAAGAAGGGGAAAAGTAATTTTGATATATATTTTGCAAAGGACCTGCTACATGTATCTTTTTTTTTTGGTAGGAGTGGAATATAAATCTCCACACATTAGTCATGTTGTTCTCAATTAGTTACAACATTGTCTACATGGTAGCTAGGTTAAAAAGTAACTGCTTTCAGAAAGGTTTAAGGATAATTTTTTTCCCAAAACAAGTAATAAAAATATCACCCACCTCCCCAAAGTAAGTTTCACATCCTTCCCCACCTCTGTCATTTCCAATTATACCTTTGAAAGGCAAAATGCAATTAGGAGGTACGTTTAAATATAGTAGAATGGACAATCTCATGTACTCTAGTGGTCACCACTAGAGATTTCTTGACTCTGACCTTTCTTTGGCCTCTTATTCGTTCTCTAAAACAAACCACACCTGTACCTCTCTGTAAGAGAAATTAGCTTTCCATATTGCAGGACAGATCTTCCACAATTTATACAGCCAGAACTCTTTATTTGTAAGAGTTCAGACATCAAAACTGGTTTAATACACTTTAAGAAGTGGGAGATTTAAGACCTCTTTTGTGAACTTAACCTTTAAGTTGTATGAAAAGTCCTTGAATAAAAGGTATTTTTAAAGCACAGTCTTTTATTGCAACCTGTGTCACTGTACATAAAACACAAGGTTTCAATGCAGAGTAAGAGCTGAAAACAAACAAAAAAAAAGGTGCATCTTTTGTCTTAAATATTCCATTGGTGAAATAATTCTGGAGATAGAGGTCCAAAATTTCTTTCTTATTTTTCTTTCTTATTTTTGTTAAGAAAGGTATTTCCTGTTCTAGCAGCAATTTCATACCACTATTTTATATTCAGACTCTTAGTGACTTTTTTCCTCCTGACTTGCTTTACTTCAGGCATAAATTGAATTAACAAACAAACAAAAAATTCCTTCCCTAAAGTTAACCAAGACCATGAGCCTACTGATTCTTAAGACTAGATAATTGCAGACATCAGTTTATTCAAATAACCCTTTGAGATTCTAGCTCTGATCAAGTAAAGAAGGAATATTCAAGCAAAACCTGATCAGGCTTTCTACATATGAGACACCAAAATTATTATCAATTACTTTTCAATTCATACAATGGAATTGTTGAAAAACACAGTGCCTAAAGTCTCTTTTCCCTGGACACTGTGAAATTTTGCCTACTCTGTCAGCGTTGCCAATTGTCAAGGTCCTCAATGTTGACAAGCATTAAAGCTATAAAGGTTTTTTTGACATAATTCACAGCTTTGTTTCCATTTGAATTGATGTGTCAGCTTGTTGTGCATTTGGCATATGAACCACTTCCTG
>NW_008682790.1:17487-31001 GCF_000695815.1 Acanthisitta chloris
TATAGATTTCCCTTTTTTCCTTGGAGCCAGGGAACTGATTTCTTTGCTTTTTTTCTTAGTGTAAGGTTAGAACCAATTCAATGTCAAAGATCTAGACAATGACTTGCCAAGTAGAATGTATATCTGCAAGTGACCAAAGCTGTGTTAAGGCCTAGGACCTGATGCAGCTAACCTTATATTTTGTCCAAGGTATTTAGTCATGACTATACTTGTTCTGCATCTCTTATGTTCAAATTGCTTATTGAGTCATAGCAAACATTTATGGAAAGGCATAAAGTCAACAACTGGTGTTATGCATTGTTTTTGAAATGATAATATATTCTCTGATATCAAATCATCTGCTTTCAAACTACTCCTACTTACGCAGACACTCAGCCCCTCCCTTCCCTGCAAATGAGCAGATGGAGAGTATGTGGACTTGGAAATGTGACTCAGAGGTCAACAGATTTAGAGTCTCAGGAGGAAAGTGAAATTCACAGCTAAGGCCAATTTACTGTGACCAACCTGCCCCTAGGAATCTCCCAAAATAACCAAAGAGCTTGGTGATGTCTCGATTTCTCACACTGTCAGTTGCCGTGAGTTTGCATAGGAAGGGATGTCTGCTACTGAATTCGAGATACTCTGAGGAGAGAAAACTGTTTATTTGAGATATGGTTTTCAAGATCGATTTTTTTGGCTGAATGTTGAGGTTTCCAGTGTGTACCATTCCTACACATGAATCACTGCTTCTAAATTGCAAACTCAGTGAAATAAATTTTTGTCAGATGTCAGGTAAGGGAAAAATTAACTTAAATTCCTAACTTTTTACCCACTTTTTATTTTCATTTTTATTTATTTATTTTTATTATTGTTGTATCTGGAGGTAACAACACAATTAAAACACCAAAATCAATATCACCCTCATACTTGCCTTTGCACATTAAGTAGCTTTTATGAATTGAATTGAACATGGAGTCTTTGTCTTTAGGTACTTTGAATAGCTTTGATGAGTTGCTTAATTGTTTATTGATCTCATAATTATTCAGTTTGTTATTGTTTGGGGTTTTTTTTCCTTAGCTTTACATCATTCTCTTTTAAAAGTTCTGGGAGAAGCTTGCATTAATTTGGAGTTCTTGATCAAAATTTTGTGCATTGCTTAAGTTGTATGTTGCTAGAATAGTTAGAATAGTTAGAAGTTACATAGAGGTACCTCAGCAGTTGATTAACCAAATAAAAGAGAAATTGTCCACATGAATTCATTTCTCACATAGTAGGCAGAAGATAGTTATGGTAAATTTTGCAACAGGCTACTCCCACAGGGTCATATTTTATTAAACTGGGAAAATTGGATGAGTCAGAGCCATGGCTGTCTAGGAATTTAAAGAAAATAATTGACACTCGGTCTCCCAAACATACTGTATTTTTCTTTATTTTTTTGTGGTGGGTGTTAGGTTAAGAGATGTCTGCATAAACTTCAATTGATGAACAAGAATAGATGGTTATCTTTTTTCTCTCTCTTTTTTTTCCGCTCTTTTTTTGCATTTTGATTTAATTTCCTTTCCCCAAAGCAGATCTGCTTCATTCATGACTTTTCTACACATTGAATCCTGTGCTCAGTTCTGGGCCCCTCAGCTCAGGAGGGACATTGAGGGGCTGGAGCAGGTCCAGAGAAGAGCAACGAGGCTGGTGAAGGGACTGGAGCACAAGTGGCATGAGGAGAGGCTGAGGGAGCTGGGGGTGTTGAGCCTGGAGAAGAGGAGGCTCAGGGGAGACCTTCTCACCCTCTGCAACTCCCTGACAGGAGGTTGGAGTCAGGTGGGGGTTGGTCTCTTCTCCCAGGCAACCAGCAGCAGGACAAGAGGGCACAGACTCAAGCTCTGCCAGGGGAGGGTTAGGTTAGGTATTAGGAGGAGATTTTTTACAGAGAGAGTGCTCAGGCATTGGAATGTGCTGCCCAGGGAGGTGGTGGATTCACCATCCCTGGATATTTTCAAGCTGAGACTGGATGTGGCACTTAGTGCCATGGGCTAGTAACCACAGTAGGGTTGGATTTGATGATCTTGGAGGTCTTTTCCAACCCAGTTGATTCTATGATTATACTCCCCTCCTTTATGCTTCCTTCAAAAATTCCTTATAGAGTTGATCAATTTTTTCAATCCATCCGATTTGCCTCTTCTGCAAGAACAGAGTTGTTCCACTATGATGGTAATAATGTATGTGCAACAGTGAACTGAAAGTAGAAAGCTAAACGACTGCTTCAAATTTTAGCATGGCAAGTTTTCTTCCACCCTCTGAGTCCATAAATGAAAATAATTGTTCTGCAATGCCAAGAAATTAGGATCCTAACACAACTCCATAATGCTGTGAAAACATAGCATTGCATAACTGTGATTCCACTGAATGGTATCATTAGGACTAAAATTATCTGACATTGTGTGGCGTTTTTGTTCAAATCTGGCAAGAATCTGACTATCTCACCATGGCACACAATGCATTTTCTAAATATGGGTGAAAAACTAGAACATTCTTCGGAACAAGTATTGCCTAAATACAACAGAAGCGAATGGAAAATGCTGTCTGTATTTGGTGGTACATTCTTGCATTGAATTGTGATCTTTAGAAGAAAGTGCCTGTTACTAGATGGAAAATAAATTAAATTGTGCATTTCTCACGCTCAGAAAGCAGATGCAAAAGTAGAGGTGTATACACAGTTTCAAAATCCTGCTCTGCAATATTTTGAAAGAGCTGAAATTGAAAAATTACTATTTTTGAATATGTACATTTCCTTTCAAAGATCATTGTACTGTGCCTTATGCTACCAAAAACTTACCCAAACAGTGTAAATGGCTGTTCCTAGTCAGCTTACTTCTTCTTGAATACATGTGAATGAGATGAGATTAAATGACAGACAGTTGTGCACCATGAGGGTAATGGGTTCAAATTGAAGGAGGGGAAATTTAGGCAAGATATTAGGCAGAAGTTTTCCCTGTAAGGGTGGTGAGACACTGTCCCAGGTTGCCCGGGGAGGCTGTGGCTGCCCCAACCCTGGCAGTGTTCAAAGCCAGGATGGATAAAGCCTTGAGCAACCTGATCTAGTGAGGAGGTGTCCCTGCCCAGGGCAGGGGGTTGGGACTAGGTCCATTCCAACCCCTAAAATTCTATGATTCTATCCAGTCTAAAGGCAATAAATGATGGTCTGAGTCCAATTCTCTTGAGACAAAGAATCCCCACTTTAAATTTACAGACTCTGTGTTTCTAGTTTCTTTATCACCAGCATTCCAGAAGGCTTGGAAATTAGCTACCACCATTATCTGTGGTAGCAGAGGGTCTAAATTTGAAGCCCTCAAACTTCAGTTCTGTGGATAAGACAATTAAACCTACATCTGAACACTTTGCATACAGAGTTTGCCTGTGTCAAAGAATCTCAAAGCTGCAGTTCTCAGAGATTTCAGCTCCTAGAACAGCACTAAAAAATGTTGACTTCTAACAGAAAGTAAAGCATGTATTTAATCAGACCTGTCTTTCAAATGAAAAAGTATTAGTGTAGTTGAGTTTTACATTTGTCTTTTCAAAGATTGTGCTGCTAGATTATATGTCAGTGTGCTTGAATAGACTAGAAGGTGAATGAACACTTTACAGTCCTGTGGTACAGGCTATGCAAAGACTTAAATAGAACTGATAAATGTAGTTTAGCTTAACAGTGCAACTGCATTTATTGCTAGATCCAATCTCTAGATACACAACACATGTACTCTAAGTCCAGACCTGCTGTATAAGAATGTATCAGAATGGCATGGACAGCATTTCCATGATGTGTTTTATCTTTATTCTTTACCTGATTCTTGTATAAAATCTACTTTCCTTTTGCCAAGATCAGAGTATTACAGAGAACATAGATAGTAACTACCTTGCTGTGTTAGTAACTATCTGCTTTGCAGTGAGGAAAATATAACACCATTTAATATTGAATGTTTAATCAAGGAACAGCTGGGTTTCTTCTGCAGTGTCCCAGAGCTGGCCAAGAAAATTAAATCAAAAGTCATTGAGTAATTATTCTCATTGTTCATAATGATGCATTAGATCCTATCAAAGTCCAAACAGAGTGCCCTAATACATTAAAAGTAGCAGTTCCTCCTTTCATCCATCCTCCTCCAAAGGCATTTAATATGGTGTTAATACTTTAAAAAAATGTCATGTCCTGTAGTTTTTTTCTCAATAGCTTCTAACACTGTTCTGAGTTGAACAGATGAAATGGACTGAAGGTATTCCAGAGGCATCAAGATGCAGTAACCCAGAGATACTAAAGTTAAATGGAGCCCTTTTCCTAAAAGGCAGACATTTCATGCTTGTCTATGTGTGGGGCAGAGTAAGAGCAGCAAAATCTAACAGTGTTGTTACACATAAATATTATATACATCATTATTTGGTTAGAAATGTATTGTTAATTGATAACAAATGGAGTAACCCAAAACCAAACCAACCAACCAAAGAAAAGAACCAAAATGAATGACTTAACGATAACTTAAATGCATTTATAAAACTGAAAAAGTTATCAAAAACTGTAATTAGTTCATGATCATAAAACTCATGTCTATATGTAAAGCTCAGCTTGAAAGTTCAAATTATTTTCCATGAGATGACAATACAGATGGGAATAAATTAAAAGCTGGACTGAACAGTTGCTCAGCTCCTTCAGTGGGGGAAGTAATATCGAAGAAGTCTCCCAGGAAGGGAATTGTGATTAAGGAACAGTTTTAAATCAGGAAATTTCCTGATCCATAAAAAAAGCAATTTATTGCAGTCTGTTCTTTTTACTACCTTCATTACCTAAGTTTTTCAGCTTACTTTTCTGTTAGAAAAGCAATGTTAAGACTCTTTCTTCTACTTCTATCATCCTTGCTGAAAAGGAAATCCCTAGAGACTGTGCAATCTGGATAGAACCTGCAAGAATTGGGATGCTTTACTGGTCAGGACTAGATCTCTCTACCATGCAGGATTGAGCCACAGAAGAGAAATGCAAGTTGCTATAATAAGCCAAGTGCAAAATTGGATTACAAAGTCATTAGTGGCTGTAGTTGTTCAGCACCTTTTAGGCCCTTGGGAAAGATTATTAAACAAATGAGTGTGGTTTGAGAACTAAGCATTCTGTTCTTTCAAAATAGTAGTTTTTAACTTTTTATCTTCTGATTATTGTGCATAATATTGGATTATGCCACATATAAAATTTAGTTTATGACCCTTCTAAAAGTAGACCTATGCCCATGTAAAAGCATTAGCCATGATCTTTCTTCTCCTATGTCTGTTTCTGTAAGTTGGAAGTTTAGACAACAAAAAGCTTATTTTTTTCTACTTTGTTGCAGAAGATTTCTGAACTGTTTTTTTTTCAAACTATAGGCCTAAAAAACCCCTTCGAAGTACCTGAAATTTGTGCACTGCTAATTTTTCTGTGTTTTAAATTGTTGGTTTTGTCTTACATCGAAGAGAAAATATTTCTGAATATGTCTGTGCAAGTCTTGATACTTTTAGAAGTTAATAGACTCAGGAAATGATTTTCTGGAAAGGACTATTAGAAATTATCATGACCATTTACGTGTTCTCCCAAAATGGGGCTATGAGTAGCACTACATCAAATTAGGCCTTGCTTTGTCTAGTTTAGTTTTAACATCTTTCAAGAACAGATGTACCACAGTCCCTCTTGCCCCTGTGCTGCGTCACACTCCTTATGGAGAAGATCTTTCCTAATGTCTTAAAAAACTATCCTGGAATTTTTGGGTGTTGCTCCTTTTTTTTTTTGAAGTGTCCACTCCTGAAAAGAGTTTGCTGTGGTGTAAATCCCTTTTAATGTCTGCAAACTGCCAACAAAGCAGCATCCCTTCACCTCCTCTCTGCCAGACAAAACCTACCCTACCCATAGAATCATAGAATTTAGGGGTTGGAATGGACCTTACAGATCGTCTAGTCCCAACCTCCCTGCCCTGGGCAGGGACACCTCCTCACTAGATCAGGCTGCTCAAGGCTCATCCAACCTGGCCTTGAACACTGCCAGGGTTGGGGCAGCCACAGCCTCCCTGGGCAACCTGAGACCTCAACCTCTCCTGGTAGAAACAAGGTCTAGATCCTGATAGTCTTGGTACCTTTCCTCTGAGCCCTCTTCTGTTTCTCCATATACTTCCTGTAATCTGGGGTCCCAAACTGTATCCAGTATATTAAGAGCAATCTCACCACTTCCAGGTAGAGAAGAACAATCAATAAGTTCCCTTGATGTGCTGACCATTGTGCTCCTCACAATCCAGTATGGGGTTTGGCAATCTTGCAGTGACAGTGGGCAGTGCTCAGTGGAAATGTTGTGTTCATACCTCCAGTATGACCTGCAGGTTCCTTCCCTCAGAGGTTCTACATGAACTGTCAGATCACAGCCTGTATCGTGCCATGCTGGAGGCAAACATTTGCACTTGTTGAGCTACAAGATGTTTCTGCTGACTCAGACCTTAAGTTTCCTAAAATTCTCTTCCTTCAGGAACTGAATGATGCATGGCATTTGAACATATGGTATTGGGTTTAGGTTGCTTCTTTCTAGATTCAATAAATTAGACCTCTCTTTTTCACTAGAGAAAGAAACAACTGGTTTGTTTATATACTATTTTCTCTGTATTCCTTGTAGAATCACATAGTTTCTCATAGTTTTCACATAGTTTTGTATATGTATGGTGAAGTATTTTGTTATGAATGAGCATTCTAAGAGTAAGCATCATCAAGTACTGTTGATAACCTTCCATTCTCAGCCAGAACTGGGTGTCTTAGAATCATAGAATCAACCTGGTTGGAAAAGACCTCCAATGTCATCAAGTCCAAACCTACTGTGGTTACTAGCCCAACCCTACGTGGGTTACTAGCCCATGGCACTAAGTGCCACATCCAGTCTCAGCTTGAAAACCTCCAGGGATGGTGAATCCACCACCTCCCTGGGCAGCACATTCCAATGTCTGAGCACTCTCTCTGGAAAAAATCTCTTCCTAAGATCCAACCTAACCCTCCCCTGGCAGAGCTTGAGTCTGTGCCCTCTTGTCCTGCTGCTGGTTGCCTGGGAGAAGAGACCAACCCCCACCTGACTCCAACCTCCTGTCAGGGAGTTGCAGAGGGTGAGAAGGTCTCCCCTGAGCCTCCTCTTCTCCAGGCTGAACACCCCCAGCTCCCTCAGCCTCTCCTCATGCCACTTGTGCTCCAGTCCCTTCACCAGCCAAAAAAAGTCTTGCCACAGTCTTGCTAGCCTTGCCACAGGACATGGGAGCAGAAAGGTCCAAGGGCTG
This sequence comes from Acanthisitta chloris, assembly GCF_000695815.1. Lineage (NCBI taxonomy): Eukaryota > Metazoa > Chordata > Aves > Passeriformes > Acanthisittidae > Acanthisitta > Acanthisitta chloris. Next base: position 24,774 of record NW_008682790.1, read on the forward strand.
TTGTGCTTCTTATTTGGCTCCATATGTCTTCTAGAGCAGGGCTAGATTTCAATCATAACTCCAGTTTTGCCACTCATATTTTGCTTACATGACTGGCTCTTGGCTGCTGGAGCATGCCATGAATCAGCTGACTAAAACCAAAACAAAATCAAGTAAACAAAAAAAAAAAGCCCAGACCAAAGCTATCAAGTATCAAAACATCAAAACCATCAGCTTTTTAAGGTGTTTGCAGTGTTCTGTGAAGAGAAGAAAATAATATTTTCCTCTATTAAAATATGGCACTTTCAGAAAAGCTCCTCCATGATCACTATATAATAGCATCTCACTGTGCATTATGCTTCCTATAATTGCCCTAAAATGAGCCTGAGTGAAGGGAATAATTTCTTATTTAACTGTCCTTGACAAATGACTGAGCCTTTGAGACAAGTTAGGCTAAATCATTTGTTCTTTCAAGGCCAGCATTCACTTAATACTTATCCCAAGAGGTGGTAAGCATTACCAGGGCAAGAAACTCATGAAATTCTGTTTGAATACAGTATGCTGCCTTATCTTATCCATCCTTTGCATCTTCCAGTAAAGTATGGATTTTGTGTCTTAATATGAACTCTGACGTTAGTTCTGTCTTTGTGTGCTTTCCTCAAAAGTATCTTGCAGATGTGTCAGGTTTTGCTGTTGTATTGGGCATGGAAAGTATCAGGAAAGAGAAGTGGCATCTCTAGAGATTGCTGTATTTTCTTCAAGCTTTTTTCTTGCAGTTTTTTGGGAGTGTGCTGGGTTGTGCTGGAAGAAGGAGCAATGAAGTTTATCACATGACAGAATAGTTCATCAAGCCTAGTGTGTCTGAATGTATTTTTGAAATAGGAAATTCATGCTTGTGCTTTGGTCACAATGTTTTTAGCAGGTACATGCTACTGTTAGGCTGGTTTTTTTCCCTTCCTTCTCCCCATCACAAAAAAAATGCACAGATCAGAGCTGAATAAAACATAGATGAATTTCATCTCAAAATCTGTGAGTTGCTTATACTCTTAAGAAATATTTCTTCACACTTATCAGAAATAAATATAAATAATCTGGTTGGGTTAGGTTTTATTGCCATGGGGGGTGGGGGGTGTGTTTCTGCTTGAAATGACTTTTAATTGCAAAGTTTCCTTTCATTGTATTACAATGAAGCAAACAAAATCTCCTAAAATCTCCTTAGAATTCAAACAAGATTCGTGTTTAGTGGTAACTAGCAATACTTTGATAGTATTCTATGTGATGGTTTTTTTTTTTTCAAACTTAGTTCAGTACATAGAGATTTTCAGAAATACACAGATAGATTTTATTCCAAGTACTTTTGGGAGGTTCTGTCCAGAGTTTTTGCTTCATGCAAGGTCCCATCAGACACAAAGTATTGCTGGGCCATGAGATTGTAGTACTACAGGTTATTTATTTTTTACCTTTTTATTACCATAAACCCTTTTTATCACATCTTTCCCACATAGACACCATACAGCTCAGTCCCTGATATGCAGAGCCCCTGGTATTCTATTCTCAGGTACATCTTGCAACCTGCCAATTGTTGATTTTCACCAGATTATACAGCATGCAAGATTAATTTAGAAAAGACAGAGGGAGAGTGTGTAAAACAGATCAGTTTAAATCATACTTTCAGGCTGTCAGTCAAAAAAATATTAGTTTTCCTGGAGTTGAAACGGGAAGGATGATAAGAGCTGCTGAAAATTAAAATAAATAAATAAATAGAAGTTTAAATTAGGCCTCACTTTTTATTCATAGAATCATAGAATTCAGGGGTTGGAATGGCCCTTACAGATCATCCAGTCCCAACCTCTGCCCTGGGCAGGGACACCTCCTCATTAGATCAGGTTGCTCAAGGCTCATCCAACCTGACCTTGAACACTGCCAGGGTTGGGGCAGCCACAGCCTCCCTGGGCAACCTCGGACAGGGTCTCACCACCCTTACAGTAAAAAATGTTTTTCTCTCATGCAACCTGTATTTCCCCTCCTTCAGTTTGAACCCATTACCCCTTGTCCTATCACTGCAGTTCCTAACACAGAGTCCCTCTCTGGCTCCTTGTAGCCCCTTCAGAGATTGAAAAGTTGCTCTGAGGTCTCCACACAACCTTCTCTTCTCCAGGCTGAACAGCCCCAACTCCCTCAGCCTGTCCTCATAGGGGAGATGCTCCAGTCCTCTTACCAACTTCGTGGCCTCCTCTGGACTTGCTCCAACAGTTCCATGTCCTTCTCATGTTGAGGACACCAGAACTGTGTGCAGTATTCCAGGTGGGTCTCATGAGAGCAGAGGGGAAGAATCACCTCTTTTGCCCTGCTGCCCACACTCCTGTGGATGCAGCCCAGGATTGTGTGTGAAGAAACAAGTGTGTAGAGATTTACTCCCTTTAAAAGATCCTGTTCTCACACACCAAACACCATCAAGTCACAGAAAAATCTCAATGTGTGTTGAGATATTTTTGTTCCATTTCCCCCACCAAAAGGCAATAAATGCTCTTAGATAACTAATTACAGGCCACAAGTAAAAATCAAGCTAGTTAAACTGAAGAAGATGTGAAAATAATTTTTAACTTTCTTTGATTTTTCATTTATTTCATCAGAGCCAAAAATCTTTGGCATTTTGCTGAACGACATGAAATTTGTTAATATTGAGTGTAATGTAAAGCATGTTAAGGCGATTGAGATACAAAAATCTTGTATTTCAGGTGCTTGTTGCAAGAGACTCTGACAATAGATAATGATTTTTATACTGGAAAAAAAAGATTAGCATTTCATAAGAGTTTCAAGAGGAACACCATTCTTGAAGAATTTAAATATTAGTAGCTCTTGGCAGAAAATAACATACTAGTTCTTATCTTTGGTTTTTTCCTCCCTTTGCCTTTGACATTTGAAAGTGAAAAACTAGTCTTGGAAAAAAATATGAATATGACTAAACACATCGTAGAAATTCACTACACTTCCCCTTTAGCAGATATGGAGCTTTTCAACAAAGATGTGCATAATAACAAATATTTCTGGTGTTTAAAATGTAGTTCCCCAGTACAGACAGAACTGGTTTGGTGTGTTTGTTTTGGTTGGTTGGTTGGTTTGTTTGTGGTTTGGTTTTTTAATGAGGTGAGAGAAGCATGTCTTTTCTTCTGGCATCTAAAGCTTTTGAATCTTACTTTCTAGACTTGTATGAACATTAAATCTCTCCTCTAAAGTGCTCAAAGGCTTCTAGGCTTTTCACTCTTTTCAGAAGAGCCTCAGTCTACTCTTTGTGAATGAACTCTGGATGTGCATTTAGGCATGTGGTAAACAGTCACGATACTTTAACATTTTCTCCAGTCCAAATCTTTCTTCATCCTTTCATCTGTTTTTTTCATAAGGTCACTGAGGTACTTTTGTGATAAGTGACCTTATAAAAGTCATGTGGCTGCAGAAAGTTACATTAAAAGGGAGGAATATTGAACAGTGTGTCCAGATGTTGCTTAAAATAGGTTTTCAGATATAAAGAACCAAATATGAAAACATTTGGGTAAACATAGTGATTATACAGATTGTTCCTTTGCAGCAGAAGGAAATAGAAGGGAAATGAGGTCACATCTATTTTGATAGTGCTTTCAAAAGGAAGAGGAAGGGAGAAAGAAAAGGAAAGAAAGAGGTGTTAAAATGTAGTGGTGCTCCAGAATGATTGACTAGAAGAAGTAATCTCGAAGACAAAAAGGCAAATATAGATGATTTAGCCTTCTGTGTCATCAGTTACAATTGTTTCATGCTGTCTCATGCTTTGTCTACTCTGTTTCCAAATGTTCTGGCCTTACAGAATTATGTCTCTATTGGATAGATTTCAGTCTCATGAAATGTTTTGCTACTATTCAGCTTAGTACCTTCATTTCATACTGTTGTTGTTTCCTTGGCATTTCATTCTCCCTGTACCATCCTAAATTTTCTTCCTTGAGATCTGTAACATTTAGATATTCATAAAAATCACATGTATTTATTTAGCCATGTTGGACAAATCTGTCCTCCTAAAATAAGCTTTTCTTATCACTCTTCCATCTCAGAATATTTATTAAGAACTTTATTAGGAACTGCAGTGACAGGACAAGGGGTAATGGGTTCAAATTGAAGGAGGGGAAATTTAGGTTAGATATTAGGCAGGAGTTTTCACTGTGAGGGTGATCTCTAAGATCCATTCCAACCCCTAAAATTCTGTGGTTGTATGATAAATGAGATTCAGTATATCTTTGCTAGGAATGCATATTTACTTTGAAGTGAAAAATTTTAAAGTTATTTAGAGCTTCCTATCTGCTTTATTTATTTTTCCTTAATTTGCATATAAAATAATGTGCCAGCATAATAAAACTCAGCAGTTCTGTAGAATTCCATTATGGTGGTTTAACCCCAGCCGGCAGCTAAGCATCATACAACCACTCAATAAGTTATGGAATATTTTATTGATGTTCCCTAGTTATGATCATTCCCCTTACTAGCAGTTGGTTGAAATTACATAATCCTTTTTTTAAAGGAGTGGATTGACAGAGACTTTTCAATGGTGCATGTTGGTATATAATTAACCAAGTTTAAATACCTGAAGTCTGAGTTTGCAAAATGCTGATGATACATAACTTTGAACTCACTGGGAGTTCAGTAACCCTGAAGCTCAGGCCTAAGGTTTCCATGACTGGAATTCAGAAAAAATGCCTTAGTTAATTTCTTGTCCTTTGTAAAAAATCTCAACTGACCAACCAAAACAAACAAAGATTTCAGCACTTTAGACCCCTAGACATGCAATATAGACCCCCAGACCTGCAGTATAGACCCCTAGGCTTGCACTATAGCACCAAATTAAGATTATAGATGATTTCAGCACTTTAGACCTCTAGACGTGCAGTATAGACCCCTAGACTTGCAATATAGACCCCCTAGGCTTGTACTATAGCACCAAATTAAGATTATAGATATTTGATTTATTATATCACATTTCTTAATATCAACTTGATTTAATGCATTCAGATGAAGACTATTTATTGTGAGACTAATGGGCCCAAGCTGCAGTGTTTTTTTGTTGTAACAGTGTCTAACATGGTACATTCTGTCCAGAAAGTAAGAACAAATGAGGACTAGAAGGAACAGTTATGAACAGAGACAGGAGATTTGGGTTAGATATTAGGAAGCACCAATGTTAGGGTGGTCAGGATCTGGGATATTGTCCAGGTAGGTGGTGGAGTCACCATCCCTGGAAATGTTTAACAGACATCTGGAGTATAACAGTGTTTAACAGATATCTGGAGTATATGGTTTAGGGGTTACAGCAGAATGGCAGGTTCATGATTGGACTTGATGATCTTAGAGGTCTCCTCCAACCTTGATCATTCTATGATTCTAACAAATTCAGTCTATTTAATGTATATATAATCTACTCAGTAATTTGCAAAAGAAGAAGGAGAAAGCATTCATGTTTTTGGGATTTCTCAGAAGAAAAACAAAAGCAGAAGAAACACAAAAGCAGAAGAAACACAAAAGCAGAAGAAACACAAAAGCAGAAGAAACAAAGTTAAGAGTGTATTAAACAAGTGAACAAAGAATATGTTGTGTATGCCTGTTCAAAGTGTTGTGCTGCCATACAGAGGAGCCTTGGAAGGCTAGAGAAATGGGCTGACAGGAACCTTATGAAGTTCAACACAGAGAAGCACAAAGTTCTGCTCCAGTGCAAGGCCAGGGCCACTCATTCTGAGGTTTGAGCATGAGTTTTGAACCAGATGACTTCAGAGGTCCCTCCCAACCTCAGCCATTCTGTGCTTCTCTGACATTCCTGTATGCTACTGTGTGTAAGCACTATATGATTGAAATTACAATGACCCAAATTTCACAGTTTTCTTTATGGAACTCTCAGTGACTATTGTAATCAGGTCAGGCATTTCGTGGCAGCTGATGACCATCTGGAACAGTTGAAGCCCAGTTATAGTGAAGAATAGCCAATCTAAAACTAACATAATGAACTGAAATTTTTAAGGTACTCTGTTACATATGGTTGGTTTTTTCTTTTAAATCTCCTGCATCTTGCCACTTTAACTTGCTGGTGGTGTTATAAGGTTTAGTTTATATATATATGTGGCATGTATACAAAAAAAAAGCATATTCTGGGTGTTCAGCATGGCAATAAGTTTACAGTGGGCTGTGTTCTGTAAAGCACCATGACCATATGAAGCAGTAGGTGATAGGTAACATATA
>NW_008682791.1:0-413 GCF_000695815.1 Acanthisitta chloris
TTTCAGCGAGAAGGTGGTGCTGATGATCTGAGCAGAAAATGGAGGAGGGAAATGCCTGGTGGCTGCTGGGGGAGAGCAGAGAGAGCTCTGCGGGACAGGGGCAGAGCGCGGGGCGATCGCTGCCTCGGGCTGCGGGAGCCACTCGGGGCTCACCCTGCGCTGTCCCTCCCACGGAGGAGTGTGACACTGACCCCGGCACTGCCATCCCCCGCGGGCGTGACACGGACCCCAGCGCTGTCCCCACCTGTGCAGGTGTGGCACTGACCCCAGCACTGTCCACCCGTGCAGGTGTAGCAGTGACCCCAGCGCTGTCCCCACCTGTGCAGGTGTGGCACTGACCCCAGCACTGTCCACCCATTCAGGTGTGGCAGTGACCCCAGCACTGTCCCCCCCATTCAGGTGTGCCGGGGACC
>NW_008682792.1:0-304 GCF_000695815.1 Acanthisitta chloris
GACCCTCCCACCCCGCGGCTGAGAACGGCACCGCTCATCGCACGGGTGGCTAATGGACTCACCCCACCCAGCACATCGACTCTCCCCGAAAGGTCACACAAATCCCCAAATCCGGGAATCAATCCCGATCTGGAGGCTGCGGATGGGAAGAGCCCTCCCAAGGGCTTCGGTTTTCCAAGCTGCCGGCCAAAAATTCCTGCTTGGGAGGAGTCCTGGGATTTTCACGGCTAGGGGATGTCAGGATGATGTGGGATCTTAGGGTGCTGGGGGCACCATGGAATTTTGGAATGTCGGGGGGCTGTGA
>NW_008682793.1:0-5183 GCF_000695815.1 Acanthisitta chloris
CCCTTCCCCCCCTTTCTTTCCCCTTTTCTTTCCCCTTTCTCCCTCCTTTCTTGCCACCTTCTCCCTTCCCTTTTTCCTGCTTCTCCTCCCTCTTCCCCCCCTTTCTTCCCCCCTCTTCAGTCCCTCCTCCTCCCCTCTCCTCCCTTTTTCCTCTCTCCCCCCCACGGGCCATATGGACATACGGATAGGACATATGGATGTGGCACTTGGGGACAGTCAGTGGTGGCCTTGGCAGTACTGGGGGAACAGTTGGACTTGATGGTCTCAGAGGGCTTTTCTAATGATTCCATGATTCTGTCACTTGGAAATGGTGTGTCCATGTTTGAGGTGATGGTAGCTGGGCTGTGTGTGTGCAAGAAACCAGTGTGATGTGGCACTTGCAGAGTGAGAGAGCTTTCCTTGGGAAAGCTTTCAGCCATGCTCATGGGGTTGGGTGAGGTGGTCTTGCACTCCAGTAGAGTTAAACTCAGGCTATAGCCAGAAGTTTCCCCCAGACAGGATGCTGTGGAGAGCAGGGGGTGGGCTGTGTACCCTGCTGATGTGCTCCCGCTGCGCCACATGACCTGGGAGGGCAGGAGTACAGGGTGGCAGAGGAGATTGGTGTGGGAGACTGGTCTAGCTGGTGTATCAAAGTCATTCTGCATGTGGTCAGAGCATTTGTTTTAATGTTTCTCTGCTTTTTGCTGCTCGCTTAGAAATAATTGGCAAAATTCCCCCTGACATTCCACTAAAGTCACCCTGTTTTGGAGGCTCTGGTAAGCCCAAAGCAGCTGATGCTGTGTCAGCTCTCAGTGTTTCATGCTGTGTAGCTCTAAACACTGTGCTCGCAGCTTCCCTTTGAACAGCACTGGAGAAATCACAGGGTAGGATGTGACCATCCCCCTGGAAAAGGGGCTTTTCCTTCCCCCATGACCAGGTATAGTAGCAGCCACTCAAAATCAAAGCTCCTGTGCCCCTGGCTGCCCAGTTTCCACTTTGCCTGATGGATGGAAACCTCTTTCTACAAAGGAAGAGCTGGGCATGGAAGTGGAGGACTGAACGTCTGTTGTCATAAAGACCCTTTGCTCTGTGGCTTTGGCTGTTGCTTCCCATTTCCCTGGTTTTCCGTGGAGTGGAGAGCTGTATGGCACACCTCTGCAGGGGACATGCAGGTGCTGCTTTTCCAGGGAAATCGTGGCAAACATCAGAGGGGTTTTATTCTTAGAGCCACAAGATGGAGCAAAACGATTCCAGGAGCTCCTGGGTTTGACATCTCTCTGTCTAAAAACATCAACAAGGAAAGCTGTTGGAGACCCACTCTGAAGCTGGAAAAACCTGCTCCTGAACATCAGGACGTGGTGGGAAACCATGAGGCTGAGTTTCAGTCTGCTGTTGGGCCAGGCCACTGGTGTTCCACAGGCCAATGGTTAGGGAACACTGTGCTGGATAAGCAGCTTGGAGTGTCACTCGCTCGGTGCTGTGGGGCTGGTGTGGAGCCCCCCAGGCCCACTGCATGGCTGGACTGTGCTGTGCCAGCTGCTGCCACCCCACAGGCCACTGGAAACTGGAAGTTGATGGTCATTCCACTAGACAGGAGGAAAACTGGTTGTTCTATCAACACATGGAATACTGGGATTCAGAAAGCTTGAACTGAGGGGCTGATGCCAGAGTTTGGATGAGTCAGGAATTGTACCAATTTCCTACAGAAAGAGATGATTGACAGATCCAAAGTTGCTGTGTGCAGCTTTTTTGCTGCTGCTTTATTTTCCTCACATTTTCCAGGCCATGCAGGGGGATTCAGACGGAATTCAGGGAACAGAGCTGTTTGTCAACTCCCTCATGCATCTGCTTCTTCAGGTTTTGTATCATCAAGTCTGAATGGGTGCAGAAAGGTTACAGGAATACACTCCCTTTTCTCTTCAGGCTGTTGGGTTTGTACCTGCAGATACTGCAGTGATCCAAGAGGAGGGTTTTCCCGGGCTTTGCAGAGAGGTTTTGTCTTCCTTCTCAGTTTTAAACTGTTGCCCCTGGGAAGACAGGAGACTTGATGATCACACAGAATTGGTCAGGTTGGAAGAACCACAGTGACTCATCTGGTCCAACCTCTCTGCTTGAGCAGGGTCATCCTAGAGCACAGGGTCTTTGATGTGAGAGGTCTCTTCCAACCTACACAGTTCTGTGATTCTAAGACTAGTTCTGTGAGCCTAAAGAACCCAAAGTGCCAAATAGTTTTGTCTAGAATACTGACTTGCACTGAAGCGGTTAAGTTGTCAGCTGTGGGATCCTGGGCCTTCTGGATCTGCAGTTTTGCCCAGTAAAGCATAGCCAGGAGATTCACAGAATCAATTAGTTTGGAAAAGACCTCTGAGATCGAATCAAACCTATGACCTAACACCACCATGTCAGCTAGACCATGGCACTAAGTGCCACATCCAGTCTGTCTTTAAACATTCCACCCATGGTGTCCTCAAGCTGTTCTCTGAGGGTGTTTGGTGGGGGGACCTCTGCTGAGCCATGGCCACCCAAACATCATCCGAAGCACTCAGGTCACCTTAACCTTCCTTGTGCTTTTGTTTTCACAGAGTTGACCCTGAACCCCCCAGAAGGGATCGTGGCAGGTGAGGAGCTCAGCAGGGTTGGTGCACTCTGGAGCTCTGACCTTGTGTTTGGGTAGCACTGAGCACTGTTCTGCTTTACTTCACAGGTCCCATGAATGAAGAGAACTTCTTTGAATGGGAAGCCCTGATCATGTGAGTTAATACTGGTTTCTGTCTGAAATCAGCACTTACACACTGTGATTAGCTTCTAGGAGAGCAAGAATGGCTCTGCATGACATCAACCTTGGCCTACCTTAGGCTGGGAACTCCTTCTCTGATCCAAACAGGGAGTTTTATTTGGACTTTAAACAGGGTGACAGAGGCAGCATTGCTGATATGTACAGCTTGTTATGATCACTTGTTGTACAGGTGTCGTCATAATAAGCAGCATTCAGCATAAGTGACTTCCAAATGTGACAGAAATCCTCACTGGGGCTCCCTTGGATATATGTTGCATATACAAATGCTGTAGGAAATAACAAATTGCTTGTAAATCACACAGACCTCTTGGGAACATTACTCAAATGCAAATACAGGACAGGTTTTAAGTGGAGCAAAATACACAGATTGTGAGTGTCAGGAGAAAAAAATGTCTGAAAATAGTCTATTTTCTATTCTCTTTTTTTTTCTCAGAGAAATGGAAGGGTTTGGATCAGAAAAAGTATTCAAATTTAAATAAAAAGTCTTTTGAATGTCTTTACACTTCATGAGTCTGCTGGTGGTGTGAAGAGTTGGGTGCAGTGGTTCTGTGTAGAGAGCTCTTCTGTTGGTGCATAGCTTAGATCACAACCTGCTGAGTTTTGGGGGTGACAAAGACTCCTTAACATAGCTGTGGTCCCTCTTCTATTCCCCAACTTGTCACTATGGTTATTGGTAGCAAAATTTGCCATGAAAAGACAAAATCTTCTTGCCCAGCATCTTACAGGTTGTCTTCTGCCTTGCTTTTAGTCTTACTCATGCTCTTCCTTCTTTGGGGACTGTGAGTCCATGGAATAACTAGTGCTTTTTACAAAATGAAGTTCTAAAATGATAGGGGAAAGGAAAAGTGACCTTTGTCACTCAGGTCTGACCATTCCTACGAAGGCTACACAATTGAAAGATGAAGAAGCTCCAAACCATGAAGTTGAAGCTGATGGTTTGTTGTTGGGGTAGATCCTGACTCTGTGCCAGGATTTCTTTGGTAAGGATTGGTGATTTCCCTTCCCTCAGCCCAGCTGGGGGTTCTGGAGGGCTGTGTCTGTGGCCTTGTGCCCACTGTGCTCTGGGCAAACACCAGTGCTGACAGGTGAGATTCTCAGCTGCTGTGGGTGGCACAGTTTTCCCAACTTGGTTTGCTTGAAGTGTGTTGTCCAGGGATGCAAAACAAGCTCTCTGTCTCTTGGGCTCAGGCGCACAACCAACACAAAAGCGTCCTGAGCTGTAGCGAGTCTGCTGGTCCACAGGAGCTGCCTACGTGGGTGATCCTGCTGGATGGCAAGCAGGAGCCTCTGAGTTATTTTAGGCCTTGGTAAGTGGAGGTTTGGATTACCACTGCTTGTTTGCTCCTTGATGGGAAGAGTTGGCAAATGCCTCTGCTTATGTGCAGCGATTTCTCCTGGGATAACAGGCTGTGCTTCCTGGGAGCTCAGTCCTCTGAAAATAAACACTCAGCAGGGAAATAGGTTGGTGGTTGCCCAACACCAAAGGTTTTGGCTGCAGGGTCTTGTGCTTTCTCTTTCTGTAGCACAGTCAGCACATGTACTGTGTAATGTGCCAGATTTCAGGTCAGGCAGCTAGCTGTGTGTTTTTGGGAGTGTGGAGATCCCCGGGGATTTCATGCACTTCTCGGAATGTGGAAGGAATTCCTGCCTGTCAGTGCTTTCTCCTGGCAGAGGTTGTGTGGTTGAGTGGAGCTTTCCTGGGGGACATTCAGAAGTACTTTAGGATTGCCCAGAAAATACTTTTTCTGATGTCTCCCATAGCATTCCTGAGCAACAGAGGAGCTGCTTGCAGACTACAAAGCCCTTTAAAGTGCTGAGTGTTGAGCTTCAGGGCTTCGTCAGCGTAAAACGAGAGGTGGAGGTGCTTTAATTTTGGTTTCTGTATTGTGTGTGTGTCATAATGAAGTTATATTTTAAGATCTGCTCAATTCTGAAGCTGTGATACAATGGAAACATGTTTACTCTAAACATATTTGGTTACTTTCATCTCTTTACAAACCCTGTTAGTAGCAATGTTTGCAAACCTTTAGAGAGCAACCTCCAGGACTTGTGTTTGTCTGTGGTGATCTCCTGCAGTGTTTTGTAATCTCAAAAGTGCTGTGTGAGATTCTGGGAACCAGAGGTGTGCAGATGAGGAAATTAGAGGAAAGTTGGCTTCAAAATTTTTAGACAGACAAAAGTGCAAAAGTTAAGTAAGCAGCATAATGATGAAGAGAACAAAATACTTTGTCTTTTTTCCTTCACGTATAAAGCTAGAACATGTGTAATGACAAAATTATAAAAGGAAAGACGTGGAAGAGGAAAGACATGGCTCATTTATCAGGTCAGGGGTGGGCTGGGTGGTGTTACACAGACTGATGTTAGAGCTTGGCTTAGAGATAAAGATGGGGGGAGTGTGGATCTGCTG
>NW_008682794.1:0-5876 GCF_000695815.1 Acanthisitta chloris
GCTCGACCCCTTCTTCGCGCCGGACCAGTCCCCCCTCCTCGGGGCTCTCCCCCGCTAAGCAGTGCCAGGCCTCTGGGGAAAAGGCCACCCTCGAAGTTGTGCCCCACTCGCCCCTCTAATAGTTTGGTGAGCCCAGCACACTGCTAAGGGGCCCGGGGGCCTCTGTCCCGCTAGACATCACACCCTCGTCTCCCCGTGGGATGTTACATCTACTGCCACCCCGCAGCCTGAGACTCAAGCTGCGGGAAAAAGGAAACTAAAATAAACCCTCACAAACTCACCCTCAGCCCAGGGAGCTGTGGGTGCCCACCTGCCCCCCGAAGCCTGGGATAGCCCAGGGTCCCCTCACAGGCTCAGCTCCTTCACCTCTTCCCAGCCCCAAGGAGGGATGGGTGGGAGATGAGGGTCCTGGTCTACCCCACTGCCTTGCTTCCACTCCAAAGCCCCATGACAGCACTTGACCCGATTTAAACTGGGGGAAATGTGGGTCACTGAGCTGGAGGGGGCCCTTGGGCTGATGGGGGACACCCACAGTGCCATGAAAACCGTCACCCAGTTCTGTTCCCCCCTGCCTTACCTCCAGTTCCCCAGGATACTCCTCTGCCATCATCCCTGGCCTGCCCTGCGGGTGCTCACACCTGCACTGACAGCACCCAAAGGTGCCCTCTGTGAGAGACAGTGCACCCCGGAAACCCGGGGCTGGGTGTGTACCACCCGCCTGCTCTGGCCCCTCATTACGGCTCAGGTTAAAACTATGCCCAGCACGGAGGCTGGTAATAACATGTGTGCCACCCCCTCCCGGGCCAGAGTATTCTGCCCCCCTCCAGCCCTAGGGTCATCCAGTGACAAGGACAGAAAAGGCACTCATATTTATGCTTTAGTAAAACTAGGAAGAGGAAAAAAACAAAGGGATTAGACCAAGATCCAGCTGTGGACTCATTCTACCACGGCAAGGACTGGCCATGTCACAGTATTTGCTGTCTGCAGCCCAGAGGGCAGCAGGGTGCCAGCCTCCACAACCCAGCAGAGCAAGGCAGGGCTGCTTCCCACAAGGTTTTACTGCTGGTGATGCCCTTGGAGAAAGGGGCTTGGGAGACCCTGAGCAAAGGAGTCTGGGTTAGGTGCCAGCCAGATGGGCAGAGCTGGAGGGCCACGTCCCACCCACTCTCATAATGTCCCACTGAGATGACAGAGTTCCAGGGCATGAGCCATCCAGTCTCCTACACATCTCTTTACCACCTCTTCCTCACTGGCTCCATCCCAGCCAGGATTGAGCACACAGACCCCATCCGTGACAATATGTCCCTCTGCACAGACGTCCTCCACAGTCCCTCCCACTAGCAACAATTCAGAATTTCAGCCACAGTTTAACGACATGCCTCATGTCCAGAGATGCCCATGTCCTGGGGCTGCAGGTCATTCCCACAGTCATCCAGCCTACTCTGACTCCACTTCCCCCATGCTCTCAGCACCAGCACAGAGTGGCCAGTGTTCATCAAAGCACCTTTCCCAGGCCACTCATCTCTGGGATGAGCTCAGTCCTCCTCTCACACTGGTCCCCCATCTAAGACACAGTGCTGGTGGCCAAGAGGCTTGTTCATGCAGGAGAAAGGGCCACAGTGGTGTGTGGCTGCTGCTACCAAGGGAGAGAGGCTGGCATACTGCAGCCCCGTGAGTTCCCGCCCCTCCCAGGTGAACCAAGAAAGAGACTTGCTGGGCTCACGGCTTCTTGGAGGCTCTCGAGCCTCCTTCCAGAGCTTTCTTGGCTAAAAGCTCCTGCTCCTCCTTCATCTTCTTCAGCTTAACCTTGGTTTTGCTGGATGAGAAGGTGAGCGAGGTCTTGCTGAACTCCAGGGGGAAGACACCCACATCCCCATCAAAGCGGTTCTTGGACACCTGCAAGTAGCGTCTCCCTGGCCCCGACACCAACTTACGGTCCTGGAGGATGAGGACGTTGTCAGCCTCCTGGCTGGCCTGGGGAGAGAGAAACATCTCCAGAAGGATGCCAGGCATGCAGACTGAGTCACGGGGCTTGGAGTGGCTCATGCACAACCTGCCCAGCTTCTTCAAGCTCTGTTATAGGGCACCTCAGGCTGCAGCAACTCCAGTGCTTCCCCAGTACCAACCCCTTGTCTTCTCCTGGGACATCCCAGCGATGCGCTGGGCAGACAGGCCTGAGCTGAAGCCACAGCACACGATGGAGAAATGGGATCACGGGAGGGCCCTGCACATTCAGAGAGCACCTCCTGCCCACGACTGCAGGGTTGTTCAGCATCACAGAAGAGACTGGAGCACTCAGAGAACCCATCCCTGCACCCTCTCTGTCTCCTTTAATTATCTCCTACTACATCCCAGTCACAGTCAATGAGTACTAATTAGCTGTACCTAAAGCCCCAACAGAGCTTTAGCTGGCAATGGCTTTGCTTCCTGTCTGCATCTCCCTACCAAGCTCCCCCAAGCGGGACTGCACATCTTCAGCAGGTGACAGGACTCCTGGGGACATCCCACCCCTTTCAGTACCTTTCAAGTCCCCCTGATGATGACTCGTGGTGCCAATGGGATGCGAAGATGACTACCCAACCTATCACAGCCCCTTCCTGGGAACACGCTGTGCCCAAGGGACAGAACGGGCCATGCTGGCCCAGCTCACCTTGGCAGAGCCAAAGATGGAGGCTGTCTGCAGCTCCTTCTCGTCATCCTCCTTGCGGGGATGGATGACCAGGGTGATGTGGCAGGTGTTGTCTGTGGCAAACTTGCGGAAGGCACCAACGATGTAGTCTTGGGCAGCCAGCCTGCCTTGGCAGTGACAATGAGGTCAGGGGCTGACACTGCTTGGTGGCAGTGGGCAGCAGGTGCTCAGCCCCACAGCAGGACGCACCCAGGAACCTGAGCTCGCTCTCCATGAAGCAGCGAAGCCCACGCAGGCAGAGATATGGCACAGCAGGGATGGTTGGTAACCTACTCACCCCTTCCCACCTTTTCCTCCCCAGGGCAGTGACCACCCTTTAATGAAGGGGTGGCCTTCGCCCTCTACATGAGTAAAGGAGTCACCCTGTGTGAGTTCCCATCCCCTGTTGTGACACCTGACAGGGACAGCTAGAGCAGTGAGGGTGACAGAGGAAGGAGGGGTTGAACTGGAGAAAGGCTACCTGTCCACAGCGACGTGCTCGTGTCCCATCATAAACTGGAGATTGTCAACGACCACGTGGGTGATGTCGTACATGTAGACAGCATGCTGCATGGCATCAATCACTGTCCTGGGCGGGGGAGACCAGGATCAGTCCCAGGGATCAGCGGAGGCAGGGATGGGGTTGCTGCGTTAGGCACAGGGACATGGAGAAACAGAGCTGGGAGGTACCAGGCTGGTTCCTGCTGGCCCGTGCACATCTCACCTCTGTACCTCCCCCGTTGCAGCCCCATCCCCACAAGTAAAGGTGGTTGAAATCAGAAGGACCCAGTTGCTGCCCACACAGCCCCTGCCCACTGCCCTGCAATCCCCCCAGCCCATGGGCACCCTCAGGATACACAGGGATGTGTGCAGGTGCCAGAGTGCCTGATGAATAGAAGGAGTTGGAGGTGTCTGTCCTCCCTCCTCAGCAAACAGCAGTTCTTCCAGGTGAGCAAGGTATGTGGGGACATGTCCTGCCAGGGACAGAGGCTGGCTTCACAGCCACCTAGCACAGGGACAAGTTCCCCTCCCTTCACCCCCACATGAGGGAAGCTGTGACAGTCCCCACACCAGCATGAATGTAGCTGGTTGAGCCACATAGTCCCCACACACCAAGGCCAAGACTTGAACAGTCCCAACGTGCCTCCTCCCAGCCCCAAATCTGTGACTTGCTGCAGGAGAAGAGCTCTGGCTCCCCAAAGCCCTGCAGCACATGCCATGAGGGGTGAATGCCACTGGGGATGAAGGTGCAGGACCATACTTGATGTTCTGCTGGCCATGGAAGGTCATGAAGTAGAGCGGGAGGTCCTCAAAGCGATCGGCCCACTCATCGTACAGCTCCAGCTGGTCCTCCAGGCGCCGGCCGGCAAACTGTGTCAGCATGATCTTGGCCAGACGGACATTGTTGATCTCAAAGCTGCCCCACAGTGTGCACACTCCCTGCATGCACAGGTCCAGTGCATACTCGCTGATAAAGGTGGTCTTCCCGCTACCTGTTGGGCCTGGTACAAGGACAGTGACTGGAGGAATTAGCTGAGGGAGATGATCTGACCCATCCTGAACATGCTAGGGGGGTTGTTTAGAGGTGGAAGCACTAGAGAGTGGGATAAGACCCCTCCCATAATAAACAATCATATTGTGCTACACTGCGTACTTGGGTACATGGGTATCGCCTCCAGCAGCCTGCAGGTCCCTGCAGGTTACTGGGAAGGGCTGGGCAGCCAGCAGAGGGGGGACAAGGGGAGGGCTCAAACAGGAGGTGGCAGCTGGCAGCAGGGTAGGGACAGTCCAGGACTTCCTGTGCTGCCCCAGGCAGGGAACCCATTACCATATCCGTGTGCCCAGTCCCATGACACCTAGGAACACACCCCAGCCTCTAACACACCCACATGACAGGTTCAGCCAAAGCCACGAGTAGAAAAATACCTAGAAGACTTGTGAGGTGTCATCCCCAGGAGGCTGAAGCCACCAAAGGGCCTTCTGCTCCCCCTGTCCACCAGCCATTTCGCCCATTACCTGTGAAGACGGTGAGTTCCCCTTTGCGGTGGCCTTTGAGGAGCTTGTTGAGCTCAGGGAAGCGTGCCCACTTGATGCCAGCCACCTGCTCATTGTTGACCAGCTCCCCAAACACCTCCTCACGCAGCTGCCGGAAGGAGATGATGGATTTGTGGCTGGCGGGCAGGGCAGAACGCAGGATCTTGGTGAGGTTCAGGCCCTGGTTCAGAGCCTCCAAAGGCCGGGGCTGCAAGTTGCCAGGGTGCACCAGGCAGCAGCGCTTGAGGCTCAGCTTGCGGGCAAAGTGTTTGGCAGCTTCCCAGGAGCGCAAGTCCTCGCCCAGCCACAGTGTGATGCGCTTGAACTGCTCTAGGTAGGGGAGGAGGGCAGGAGGCAGGCAGGTGGCCCCGCGCGGCAGGGCCAGGCTGGCCACCCCTGTAGCTTGGTGCAGGGCCAGGGCATCCAGCTCCCACCCAGTTAAGACCAGCTCTGTGTCTCGGCGGCCAATCAGGGGCAGCCCAAAAAGATTGCGATAGGAATCGAGCCGGGGTAAAGTCTCTTCTACGTAAGCTATTGCATCCCCATTCTTCTCCACCCTCACAAGCTTCAGGCCCTTCAGGGTCGCATCACGGGGGCTGAACCAGGGGAAGACGAGGGACTTGGCAGCTCTCAGATAACGCACTCCGAAGCGTTTCAGGGTGGCATCCGTCACCATGGAGATACCAAACCTGGCCTTGGTCTCGTTGGTCTCATCCTCATCCAGCAGCTCTGAGAACGGCAGAGCTCTGTCCCAGATGCAGCGAGCATCCTCGCGAGCCCCCTGCATGTCCTCCTCCACCTCCTCCGAGCTGGCGGACCGAATGCCACGGTGCTGCAGCTCCACGTTGGCCTGGAAGTCCTGCCAGGTGCCCTCAGCCAGGGTGGCCGTGCACAGAAAGCTGCCCGTGGTCTTGTCAATGAAAAGCGTGTACGGGGCATTGGCGGCGGCCGCCGGCGGCTGGTTCGCGCGGCTTTCGGTGAAGAGGCTGGGGGTGTGCAGGCAACTGTACCCGTCGTGGAAAGGGATGCCCCGGGCCCGCAGGTACTGCCGGATCTCGGTGATGGAGACGGAGGGCGCGGGCCCCTCGGGGGAAGGCAGCACGTCCTTCTTGCAGCGCCGCTGGCTCAGGCGGCCCGGCACCCCGGGGCTCAGCGAGGCTCCCTTGTTCCTGGC
>NW_008682795.1:0-456 GCF_000695815.1 Acanthisitta chloris
TCCCTGCCCCCAACGGAGGTTTCCGTTGAGGTTCTGCTGACCCCAGAGAGGTCCTGGTGGGGGTGGTGGGAGGGGGTCAGGGCTTTGGGAGAGCAGAGGAAGGAAGCAGGAAAGGGTTTGCTGCAGATGTTGAGCTGAGACAACGGCACCATCGCTACGCAGACACCAGCGCGGTCACCGGGAGGACCAGCACAGAACCACGACGCTGCAGGAGATCCTCCTGCCGTGCCTCAACGCCAGGGGTGGTGACTCCACCACCTCCCTGGGAAATATTCCATGGCCTGGTCACCCCAACAGTGAAGAAACTTCTGCCAACATCTGCTCTGACTCTGCCCAGACTCACCTCACAACCATCCCCTCAAACCAAGTCATGCCAACCAACCCATCCCACCTTCCACCAGGAGAACACAACACTTTGGGCCAACCATGACCAAGTCATGCCAACCAACCCTTCCC
>NW_008682796.1:0-360 GCF_000695815.1 Acanthisitta chloris
TTTTAAATCTCCATTTTGTTTTTAACAGAACTGCCTGGTTGAAATCGAGAAAGTAATTGATACTAATCTACATTTAGTTGGAATTGTTGGAATTGCAATTGCTGGCATCACAGTGAGTAAATCCATGGCCTCAAATCTGTATTTTAGCCCTGCCCTTTACTCAAAGCTTTGTGGAAGGTGTTTCACAGCAACTGCTGAGACTCTTCCAAGGTGCAGGGATTCTTCTCACCTCCAGTGTTTCCTCTCCCTGGGAATTACCCACAAACAGACCTGTGTGCCTGAGTTTTACCAGTTCATTTTGTTTCCTTGGGTTCCAAGTAATGGTAACCTAGTTTTGTGGCAGTAGCAGGGAAGCCGAGT
>NW_008682796.1:622-836 GCF_000695815.1 Acanthisitta chloris
TGCTGACTTCTCCAACAGATATACCAGAATATCCTCTTAAATAGAAGCTACAAAACCTTGTAAGTAACAAGGGAAAAATTAGATGCCCTTCCACACTCCAAAGAGATTTGCAACCCAAACATTTACAATATGATAGAAAGCAATGCAACACAAAAGGAGAACACAGGCTGTAGCATCCCAGAGGTTTGCAGGAAGTCTGTGCCATGTCTTCCAT
>NW_008682797.1:0-254 GCF_000695815.1 Acanthisitta chloris
TCGCGGGGCGTGAAGCCTCCCCAGCCCGGGATCTCATCCCTCTTTCATTCACGCATCTCTCTCTGGCACCGAGTACCAGCTGCGAGGTCGAACAAACACCAGTTGAGTGTCCCCTGGTAAACCTCCCGCTTTCCAAAGCATCCCGCAGCCGGTGGGAATGCCTCTAAATAACTCCACAACAAACCGCGCTGCCGAGACCTGGAAGCGTGGGCGGGAGGCGATTCCCACGACGGGGCCGGGGTCTGGCCAACAGG
>NW_008682798.1:0-4212 GCF_000695815.1 Acanthisitta chloris
CCCCTTCCATCCCTTTCCCTTCCATCCTTTCCCCTTCCGTCCTTTCCCCCATCTTCTCTCTCCCTTCCCTTCCTCCCTTAACTCCATCCCTTCCGTCCATCCCTTCATTCCTCCTCTCCCTCCCTCCCTCCCTGCTGTGATGAGTTTGTTGGGTCTCACAGCAGTCTGTGAGCAGGAGGGGATACCCCAGACGTGGCTGGAGGCTGCCTGGGTATGACTAGACCTAGAGTTGCAGGGGGATGACCAAGGAGGCAACTGGGAAACTATGATTCCCACCACCCCACAGGACAACATCCGGGACAAGCTGCATCCCATCACGCTCTCCATGAGCTACTCGCTGCAGGAGAAGCCTAGAACATTCCAGTTGGGTCCCCACTCCCTTGATGCCTTCCCTGTGCTCAACCAGGACCAGTCCCATGAGAATGAGACCAAGGTGTGCTGGGGAGTGGCAGGAGGACACAGCTGGGGTGTCCTGGGGTGTGCCAGGAGCTCACAGGAACATCCCTATCCCTCCAGATCGAGTTCCAGAAGGAATGTGGCTTCGACAACAAGTGCTACAGCAACCTCCAACTCCAGAGCAGCTTTGTCACCGACCAGAACCAGCCCCTGCCCAGGTGACAGCAGATCCCTCTGTGTCCCCACCCACCTGAGGGGTCTCCAGGCTGTTGGGGTGTGCTGACCCCCCATCCACGTGCAGGTTGAACGGGACTCAGGTGCTGCAGTACAGCCGCGACGTGCGGAAGCTCTACCTGAGCATCAACATCACCAACGTGCCCACCACCCCCAGCAATGGGGAGGATGCCCACGAGGCTCTGCTCAACATCACGGTGCCCCCCAGCCTGCTGCCCTCCTCCATCCGCCCGGTATGAGGAGGGTGACCCCAACCCCCTCCCCAGCTCCACCAGGATCCAGGTGGGATTTGCCAGAATGTTCCTCATCCTCTTCCCCTCCCCAGAGCGGATCCTGTACCTTTGGGGAGACAGTGCTGTGTGAGCTGGGAAACCCTTTCAAGAGGAACCAGAGGGTGAGTGCTTCCTCTCAGATGTCCCCCAGTCCTCTTGCGGGGTTCATCAGGCAGGTGGGGTCTGACTGAGCTGCTCCATGTCCCCTCTGTGTGCAGGCAGAGCTCATCATCACCTTTGAGGCCATTGGGATCATGCTGGACACGAGGGAGATCTTGGTGTGGCTGGACCTGTCCACGTGAGTGGGAACAGACTGGGAAGAGGGGAGTCTGTCTGGTGGGCAGGATGGGGACCCTATCCTGCATGGGAGTGTGGGGACTGCCCCTCACTGCTTGGGGACTGGTGGGTGGTGGAAGATCCCACGCTGATCCCAGTCCCTTGGCAGGCAGAGCATCCAGGATGACCTGCAGCCTGTGCTGGCCAAGCTGCTGGTGGACTACAGCATCCAGTCCTCACTGAGCATGTGAGCGCAGCTGGGGTAGCCCCCCAGCCCTCTCTGTCCCCACCATCCCTCTCTGTTCCCCCCATCCCTCTCTGTCCCCCCCATTTCTTGGAGGTGTCAACTCCATCCCTCTGTCCTCTCCATCTTTGCCGCCTGAGTTTGGCTGTGTTGGGAGTAGGCACAGCCCCTGTGTCCCAGGAATGGAGCAGGGGGATGCCCCCTCTGCCTTCCTCTCCATGTGTGTCCCCCTGTCCCGTTCCCAGAGTCCCCTCCCATATCCAGTCACACTTCAGTGGGACAGTGGTGGGAGAGTCAGCCATGAAACGGGAGCAGGACGTGGGCAGTCCCCTCACCTTCGACTTCCAGGTGAGCTCTGAGGGGTGACCAATGCCAGGGGGTGGATTTAGGAGTGCTGGTCTCTATCTCCCACTCTGCTCCACAGGTGACCACCAAGGGTGAGTCCCTGGGCTCCCTGGGCACCATCCTGCTGGGATTCGAGTGGCCCTACGAGATCATCAATGGCAAATGGCTCCTCTACCCCACCGAGATCCTCGTCAACGGCAACGAGACCTGCCAACCCCCTGGGGGGGTCATCAACCCCCTCAACCTCACCGTGAGTCCCTCGGTCCCTGCCCCACTGTGTAGGTCAGTCCCTCGGTCCTTGCCCCACTGTGTAGGTCATTCCAGCCCCACAGAGCTGCCCTGGCTCTGATGGAGCTTGTGCTCTCCCAGCTCCTGGAGGACCAGGCTCCATCCCGGCGGAGACGGGAGCTGGAGCCCTCTGAGGCAGCAGAGCCTCCCATCACATTGGCCACTGCCAAGAAAAAAGCCAAGTCAGAGGTGGTACTGGTGAGTAGGGGCTGCAGAGGGTGAGGGGAGGTCCAATAGTGCACCCACTGTGCCTGCTGCTTGTTGGCAGCAGTGTGGTGATTTGGGGACTTAGTCTCCACCTTGACCCCTCCTTGTCTCCCAGAGCTGCTCTAAGGGCACTGCAAACTGCGTGTGGTTCGAGTGTCCCCTGCTCCAAACTCAGCACCCCAACACCTTCACCGTGCGTGCCCGTGTCTGGAACAGCACCTTCATCGAGGTCAGTGCCTGGGCTGGCAGGTGCAGGGGTTCAGGGCTGGGCTGAGTCCATGGGGATGTTGTTAAACATGGCACTGAGTTTGCCAGGTCTCAGCTCAGAAGACAACATGTGTCCATGTGTCCCCCACTCCATCATCCATGTCCTTCCCATATTGTATGTGTCCCCCACTCCATCATCCATGTCCTTCCCATATCCCATGTCCCCCCAACACTTCATCCATGTCTTTCCTCCTCTGTCATCCCCGTGTCCCATCATCTGTGTCCTTCCCACCTTCATTGTCCCTGTGTTCTCTTCACCTCCATCACGTGGCCTCCCCTATCACCTGTGTCCTTCCCTCCCTTATCTGTGTCCCCATCATGTGTGTCCTTCCCTACCTCATTTATGTCCCCCATCATGTTTCCCCCATCATTCATGTCTTTCCCCCATCTGTCCTCCATCATCCATATCTACCCCATCCATCATCTATGTCCTTCATCATCTCTGTCTCCTCCATCATCCATGTCTTCCTTCCCTCACCTGTCCATCATCTATGTCCTTCATCATTTGTGTCTCTCCCATCATCCATGTCTTCCTTCCCTCACCTACATCATTCCTGTGCTCCCCTTCTGTCATCCATGTCCTCTCCCTTCCATCATCCGTGTCCTCCCTCATCACCTGTGTCCTGCCTCACCTCCCTCACCCATGTGCCACGATCCATGTCCCCAGGAGTTCCATGACTATGACCGTGTGAAGGTGACAGGCACAGCGACACTCTTCCTCCGCTCCCACGTCCCCACCATCACCATGAAGAACCACACAGTGCGGGTGAGCGATGCTAGAGCCCCTGCCACAGACTGGGAGGAACTGGGGCCACTGGGAGCTTTGTCCCCCAACAAGGCTCCTCTTGGCCCTTTCAGTTCTCCGTGGACGTGGACTCAGAGCTGCAGGAGGAGCAGCCAGCAGAGATCTCACTGTGGCTGGTGTTGGTGTCGGTGGCAGCTGGGCTGCTGCTGCTGGGGATCATCATCCTTCTCCTCTGGAAGGTGAGGAAGGGCCTGGATTCCCCTCCTGGGGAGGAGAGGGTGCAGGAACCACTCTGAGCCCTGATGAGCTCGTGTCACTGGTGGCTGCCATCCTCTCCTGGTGCCTGGTGAGGGATGCTCAGGACCCCCAGGTGGAAGGTTCTCCTCCCAAGTGGAAGGTTCTCCTCCCAAGTGGAAGGTTCTTCTCTCAGGTGGAAGGTTCTCCCCCCAAGTGGAAGGTTCTTCTCCCAGGTGGAAGGTATCCCCTGTGGGTGGAAGGTTCTCCCCCCAGGTGTGGAAAATGTCCCCCTGGGAGGAAGATGCTCAGCTGCCGAACAATGAGGAAGAGGAGCAGAGAGATTCCCAACTTGGAGTGCAGAACATTTGGGAATCCACAAAAAACATCTCTCAGGTGGAAGGTTCTCCCCCCAAGTGGAAGGTTCTTCTCCCAGGTGGAAGGTATCCCCTGTGGGTGGAAGGTTCTCCCCCCAGGTGTGGAAAATGTCCCCCTGGGAGGAAGATGCTCAGCTGCCGAACAATGAGGAAGAGGAGCAGAGAGATTCCCAACTTGGAGTGCAGAACATTTGGGAATCCACAAAAAACACCCACCCAAAGCAGGGCTGGATAGTGGCACCTCCTTCCCCCTGGCTCCCCTGTGCTGCAGAGACTGTAGGACCCTCACACCCCCCTGGGGACC
The DNA here is from genome assembly GCF_000695815.1 of Acanthisitta chloris. Taxonomy (NCBI): domain Eukaryota; kingdom Metazoa; phylum Chordata; class Aves; order Passeriformes; family Acanthisittidae; genus Acanthisitta; species Acanthisitta chloris. The sequence continues at coordinate 4,190 of NW_008682798.1, forward strand.
CCCACACCCCCCTGGGGACCCTC
>NW_008682799.1:0-44340 GCF_000695815.1 Acanthisitta chloris
CGGGGCCCGCCCGGCGCCGCCGGGTTCGGAGGCAACCGCTCGCCCCGGCCCTTCTGCGCCCGGTTCGGCCTTATATTTAATACATGCCCTTTCATCTATTATTCAGGCTGCTCTGACTCCAGCCCTGTCTCGGCTCCCATTTACGCCTGCACACCTTTCTCCTTCCCCTTCCCGAAGGGTCAGCCGAGACGCTCGCGGGGGGGGGGGGGGTCTGCTGGTTTGGGTTTTGTCTGCTTAAACATTGAACTGGAAAAGATTCCTCCTCTGTGTGGTTTGATAAATAATAAAAGTGATCATTTCGCCTTCCCCGTAAATGACACAGGTAAATTATCCAGCTAGCCACAAAGAAACATCACATGCCTGAAAGACACTGTAATAAAATGCCAATGTATTACGATAGGAGTGACCTCAGAAGTGTGACAAGAAGATGATTATAGTGCATTATCTATAGTGCATTATATGTAGTGCCTTTTTCAACGTTTTCTGAAGCATGAATGAACCTTCATTTGACTGTGCTTTTATTGCTAGCTTTTCTCAGCTTGAACTTACAAGCTGTGTGACAGAACCTATCCAATTTAGTATAGCCAGGTACATGGCCACGCTGGCTGCTGTTTCTGGTTAAGCCTTTCAAATATATATGCATAGAAAAAAACAAAGATAACATCCGCATTTGACTTTTTCTGTATGTGGTACTATAGGTAATTTTCACATTTTCAGTTGATAGCATTGGCAAGCTAAAGATCTGAGTTCTATGCTGAAGATTTTACATTTTCAGATGCAGACTCCTACCCTTGGACTCCTGTATGTGTCTGCACATAGGACACACCATTAACTAATGGTGGAAGCTACTTGTACCTGTCAGAGGTTAGTAATTTGTATGGCTTGGAATGGTGTGGTACATACTGATAAATGTACATATCCTTGCAACTCATATGGATGCAGAAGCTGTATGTGAACACTGCACATCCTGTAATCCCATGATGCGTAAAGATTAAATGCTCTCAGTTTTGCTGTGCTTTGTATTTGTGTCCAAAAGACTCTTGTTACAGATACACACAGAAAAAAATTGATCCCAGTTTTGATGGCATCAAGTAACGTTAGAAAACGGAACTGAATCTAATAATAGTTTAAGAAAAATGTTCATCATGTAATACAGGAAGGATGGCTAGAGCCCCAGCATTGAAAGTCAAGGAAGTGACATGAAGGAGCAACCTTACTGCCAAACCACTTAGAAGAAGAATTCTGTGAATGAATTAAGTACATGGTTCTTTCATCTTTTAAAATACAATGCAGAACAGCCATTAATAAAGAAGATAATTAGAACTACTATCATTCTGTGTAATGCAGTCTGCTTCTGAAATACGGCATGTTTATGTATGCATTAATAATGCACACATTTTTCCTGACACTAGTCATATCACAGCAGTATGGCATCACAGACATTTTATAGCCTCATTCTAGTAACATCACAGGCATATAACATTCTTATTCTAATCACACCATAGTCATTTCAATGTCACATTGTAGTCACATCACATAGCCTGGTAATAATTATTTAACTTTATTGCTAAGCTGAATAGTTTTCTGTTTGCTCAGGGATGACTTAAACTTGTAGTCAGAACTGATTAGCACATGCTCATAAATGAGCTCTTCTCATGTACACAGGGTTAGACTCGTGAAAAGTTAGGAAGAGAAAAAAAAATTCAGTGAACTAGTGTTTGTTGGATTTAAACCCAACACACTCACAAGTCACGATAATGGCATATTTTTTTGCTGTTTTCTGAAGTAATTTAAAAAAGCCAAAGATGTTTTCATGCTGATCTGACATGTTTATGTGTTTGCTTTAAAATGCTGTAGTTCTTTAATCATACATTATTAACCCCATGGAAGAGGCAGGTCTTCAAACCATAGTGTTTGCGCAACAGACTGTAAAACTGAGGGCCGGAGTTCCAAAAAGGCCAAAACTGTCACAGCTGCTTCAAATAATGGGAGTAAAGGAATGGAAGGGGCTGAGATCCTATACAGGAGCTGGAATCATCTAGTGAAGCGTTGACACCACCCCTGAAATGCAAGGAACTGCTCTGAAACACGTCCCATGTTCACTTGACTTGCCATGTTTATGGTTTAGTAGATGTTTATTCTCTTTCTCTTATATTGGAGAAAACTGCAGTACTTCATGTTAAATCTCCTCGAATGCAGCTGTATGCCATTATTTATACTGTTCCTTAATAGTCGCCTTTCTTTGTTGTGATGTATTAGCCTTTTGTCTGTATATAAGAACACTGGACTCCTAATCACATCACAACCTATTAAAATGACTTCTGTATTATAGCATATTAACTATTCATCCGCATCGCTGCTTGTTATCTTCACTCCATATTATTATGTATCAAATTCTTTTCCATATCATATTTGACTCAAATTCTAGCATGCTAGAAACTGACTCCAATTATTCTGTACTAGCTATAGTCAAATTGCACTAAATGGAATTGCTTACATTGTATCGTACTGGCTACAGGCTCACACAATGCATTATACATGAAACTGATTCACATTATGCTTAGCTAACTAAAGACTTTAATCTTGAAGTGTTGAGCATAAAATGCTATCATTCTTCACTGAACTGGCTCTGGTCACTTGATCATTTTGTACCTGGGATTGCCTCTTACAGGCTGTTATTATTAAAGCAAAATGGCTTTTCCTCTCCTGCAGTTCTACCACTTTCTATGGAGGGCTGATTCATATGCTAATGAATGAGCTTTCTTATTTCATGCCATAGCATTGCAACACTGGAACCTGACCTGTGGTGTGCCTATAGGATGTCCCCTTCAGTCCAGCATAGTGAAAAAATTCATTATAAAAATCTGCTTCTGTGTTCAGATAGCAGGTTATGTGCTAACTATTTAGCAATCCTTAATATTACCCCCAGAGGTCTTGTTTTTGAATGTTGCTTACATCATTGGCAAATATATCCTTGGTCCCATCTGCAATAGGAAGTATTCAAGGCCAAATTGCTGGTTCTGCCAGACTCTTTGAGCATGTTCCCGATGATGTTGTCCCTGGAAAGAGAAGAGGTTAGGAGTTCAGTGTGGCAGGTGAAGAAGTGAAGACTCCCCCTGTTATAGGCAGTTTTTAATCCATTAAAGTAGTCCATCTCCACAGGGCAGACATTTGCTCTGCTCAAACTGGCACTGGCATTGCTGTGTCCTTGTCTTGGGCTTCTGCCACAATTCAGTTGCATGGTAACTTCTTACAGGAAGTGCTGGGCCAAAAAGTGATGCTTATCATCTGCTGCACTGCTAACCCCCATAACGTCAGGGAGTCTGTGAAAACAAGAGATGGGAATGACACAAAGGCAGTAGCAGCATATGGAGAGGGTTGTGGAGCCCACGTTTTCTGCCTGTCCTTATAAGCATGTTGCTCCTTGCAAGCATGATGCTTTGGTCCAGACTTTATGCACCTAATGGTTTGGAATTCAGGCGCTTGCTTCAGAGTTTCCTTCTCTTCTTGGGTAGAAGGATTGAACCTGGAGTCTTTATTTTCGTGAGTGGTTCAAATGAAGTCAATAAAAATATTTTGGGTAATGTAAACCATATATAACTAGAGCATTTCAAAAACCCAGGTAATTGAATTATAAATTATATTTATTTAATACACACATTTTTGTAATTTCAAAATGTATGAAATTGTTTTTCAGAATGGTTGTGAGAGCTCTAGGAAAGAAAAAGCACTTAAGCAGTTCGGGACTATATATTAATCTGTACTCTTAAATAAACAGTAATAGCTAAGTCAGTTAATGATTAATAATTTAAGCCAATTGAGCTGCTGAGAGGGGGGCAAGAGTTGCAGAATTGGGCCCTTTTAATGTGTCTTTGTTCAGGAAAATAAACTCAGTCCCTGGATAATCAAATCACAAAAGGGGCAGGTGACGACCTTCATTCCATTTGAATGGCAGAACTAAATTTAACTGAATTTGCCATTTTTTTTTACTGACAAAGATTGCAAATGTCAGTTCATGGCTCTGAAGGGTCTACAAATGCACAAGCTGAAAACTGGCATTTTGCAGTGCCGGTGTTTAATCCCTGTCACTGTACAATGCTGCAAGGTGCCGAACTCCCATTAATTATACCTGTTTATTTACAGGTGCAGATTAACATACAGGCTTGAATTTTTTGCTTGAAAGTGTGGGGGGCTTTTTCTCCCTCACAGGGCTTTAGTAATGATTTACTAAAACACTAAAAATCCATTTGGATATAACTAAAAGAGAATAAGAAACAAGTGCTGTTTAAAACGCAATTATCGGACCACTTAAAAGAGATGTAATTGCATGTGGCACAAAAAGAAAGAAATGCTTGATTCTTTGCTACACTCATGTTATTTGTTATGATGGAAGTACCTGATGAATCAGAACACAGAAGCAGATTCCAACCAATGTGCTTTTGTGTAAGGTGAAAATATTCCACGCCCTGCAAGTAACCTGATGTCTTATTGATACTTTATTGTTTAAAAAAAGAGAAAAGGAAAAAGACAAGAAAAGAAAGGAAGTCTGAAGGTTTTCAGATTAAAAAAATGTCTGAAGAAAGCTTTTCTGAAGCATTTCCATTTCCATCAAACCAGTAAGGTAGACCTGATAGATGCAGTTGTGCTGATGCAATGTTGACATGATCAGAATGAGACCCAAAACGTGGAATGAGACCTCCTTCAGGCATTTATTTTGTTTTTCTGCTTTCAACTTCTGACCTGCTCCTTGCTTGCACAGAAAATAGAAAATGCTCAATTTAAATCAATATATATACCCACGCTAACTTGCATTAGTGAGATTGACATCTTTGCATCTGGATTTGAACCTAAATATCTTCTGTTTTTCAGTCCTACTCTGATGTCAGTCATGCCTCACCATTTGCAAAAGGTTACTAAGCTTGGTTAAACCCTGTGTCTTCTGGGGAAAAAAATACTCTTTTGACATAGACATAGCTTCATTCTTTAAATTGCAGATGAGCAGGCAGACAGATGACTAATTTTTGTTTAAAAGCATCATGCTGTTACGATCACTTCTGATTTCTAACACTTTTCTTAACATTCCAGTTAAACCAAGGCTTCTATAGGTTTGAGATTTTGTCTTTTGGGAGTGGTATATTTTGTGTTCTGGTGGTAGAAATACTGCAAAAGCTACACCTTTCCATTGAGCAGATGATGCCCATTCATTTACCATGCATATGCACTGAAGGGAAGAGCGCAGATACCTGAACCACATCCCTTTTCTGTGCCCCAGTGGCATGGCAGTGATTCTTAAAGACCCTTTGTTCTTCAGGGCTCAAGAGCCATAAAAGAGCAGGTGTGTGCCTTCCCCCTATGGGCAGCAGTACCCTGACCCTTTACATGCCACCATGTTCTGGGGAAGTACTTTGATGTAATTTTGGCTTTCTGGAGGCCAGTTCCTCTTAGAGCTCCTTTTTATGTGGAAGCCAGAATTCTGCAGAGTGCCCATGCAGAGCTGAGCCTGAAAGAAAGGATTAATCCAAGTGAAATTACTCTCATGAAAACAATGGTGAGAAATTACAGGTCTGTGTTTGGGGTGTATTCAGGGAACAGGAAATGCCACCAAATATCTTTGTAATCATTTGCATTCTGTTCAGTATCCTAAAAATATTTAGATTCTAGGCAAGAAAAACAAATCTGAATTACCACAATTTGATTTCTCCATAGATTTTCACTGTTCCTTTTAGCGACTTTATTGTCCAGGTTCCTTAATAGGCAGAAGCTACTCGAAGTATTAGCATGTGTTATCATGTATGTGGTAAGTTATAATGCAAGCAAAGTCAAAACATAAAATAATGGGGAGTACTTTCTCTTTATGGGAACTTATTAGGCATTCTTTGTCAGAAAATAGTTTAGGTGAAGAATAAGACAGAGAGTTTCATTGGTTTTCCTTTTTTAATACTAATAAATCACTGCTTCTGCCTCACATGTTGACAAGCAGCAGATGTTTCAACACAAACTCCATCAAAGTTAGTCATTTTGTCCTCTCTCTTATCAATGTTTCTGTCGCTGTGAGGACGACATGCCTCAGGAAATAAGTAAGCACCTATCTATAGGGGCATCACTCAGTCATGCTTAGACAATTATCACAGCAAAACACACCTCAGACTGATCAATAATTGCTTTCCTTGTCAAATTTCTGGATGTCACAAGCAGCACCAAAGAAAGGGATCAGACCAGCGCAAAGCCTTGTCTAGACAGGTAGATTAGATTGCTTTCAGTCCTGACAGAGGCAGGAGGGTGCTGCAGTGGTCCACAGCAAAGCCTAACAAGGTACCCATCTCCCTCTTCCCAGCAACTGAGCTTGGGCAGACTCAGGTTGTATGAGCAAGGAAAATCCTCCCTCCCAGGGAGGACACCTTAGAATCTGAAAAATGCAGTATTAGGAATAGCTTGGAAGTGCCATATTTTTTCCTGACAAAGTTTGTTCTAACACAGGCCAGAAAGTTGTTATTTTCAGATGGATTTACAGGGATCAGTTCTTAGATTCCCTTTCATATCTCTGTCTTTCCTCTTTATCTTTTTAAAGCTTGGATAGACTGAAGGCCTTCTGGCTGATTCTCTTATATCTATGCTTGCAAACCTCAGGCCTGTGATGAGGAGAGGATACTTGTTTCCAGGACACGATATTTTGGAAAACAGTAACTCAAGTATATTCACAGTCATCTTTCAACATTCTTCTTCTGTACAGTGTGTATCTGTGTAACTGTTTGTCGCGGAAGACAGTAAATTTGTGCAATAGAAAAAGAAATCTACAGATTTTCTTGGAATGAAAGCTCAGCTGAAATGCATGTGATGCTAGGGGAGAACACATGAAGGCATAATACAAAAATGATAGGTTTATCTCATTTCTGTAATAGGGAGGTCTTTTACTTTCAGGCATAATAAAGTATGTCAGTCACTGTAAAACCAGATCCACCCTCCATATGCTATTACCGTACCAGTGAGCAGTAGTAATTACAAACCTTTTTCTTTTTTCCCCACTGCTGCAACGCTGTCAGTTCCTCCCAAATACCTGCACAGTTTAGTAAACTTCATATCCTGAACACTAGTCATTTCAAAGGTGAATTTCAGCTATTGCTTGGTTTACATAAGCATTCAGTTGATTCTCAACTGAGAAATGTAGGGAGTCTTACTGAAGAGGGTGTTTTTTCTAATAGCAAGAGTGCCAGAGGACTTCAGGATATACAGTGAGAGCCAGTTGTATTCAGCACAATAATATGCTGCTCATTACTGACAGAAATAAAAAATTTTAATCTGGAAAGTATGAAATTCTTATTAACATGATTACATTTAAGTGAATGAAGAGACTGTCTCTGCTAGCCCTAGAGATATGCATATTTTGCAGATGGAATAGCAGGAATCTTTCTCTGTACACATACCTATGCTATTAAGAGAGAACCAGTGGAGTTGTGAGCCTTCAGTTTTCTTCCCCATTAGGTATTTGATCTCGAATCCGAGTCTTTGACCATGAATGAAAATCTCTATTCTGGTGGCAAAAGTGTTTCTCACCCTGCTTTGATTCGTGGTGGCTCAATGTCCTATACTTTCTCTGTGGAACTAGTATCCAGGTATTCCTCAGTCAGACCCTTCTGTTGCTTGGAAGCATTTAATGTAAAATACTATAAGGTCAAGGTTTTTGCCAAAGCTTGACATTCTTTGGCAGCGACACACATATGGTTAAAGAGTAATCTTTCTGGTTTATTTATTTCTTATTTGTTAGTGGATATAAGCTTTCAGTCAGCTTACAGAAGTTGAACCCAACTGATTCTCTTTCAGAAGTCCATATGTTTCAGTCTTCCTAAAAATGGAAAAGAAAAAATTATTCATAAAGCAGAATGTGCTGTGCCTGAACATGGGCATATGGAACTCACTTCAAGATCAAGACCTGCATGTCTTAGTAGTATTAAGAGGAGGTAATGTGGAAAACCCAGCTCCTCCCCACTAAATACAGACATGAGGCTCATTTTCATAATTCTTTTTTTTAATTGCATTCTTCAAGTTAGCATTACAAATGATTACGTCAGTGTTCCCACTTAGCCTAAGGCAGCTCTGATTTAAAGTATATTGTCACAAATTCTGTTCTCATTAATACTGATGCTGCTTGTTTTGTTGTGCAATAGATTTTGCATAATACTGGAAGACCACTAAGAAGCTGTGTGGTTAAAAAACCCCAAAGCCTCAATGAAACAGGTCTAGCAAGATCTTAGTTGTCTCAAGTACGTTTTGGACAATATACCATGCATCATGGTATGGACATACATCATGGTATGGACAGCATATGGACATACCATGCATCATGGTGTGGACAGTATACATGCATCTACCTCATAAAGCAGTCCTGAAAGTCTGAACTTAAGTGTCATCAAACTGGAGGAAGTTTGTCCACAGCTTGCTTCAATTTACATAGTTCTGAGAAGCTGTCCTTGTACTTTTGTGGCTGTTCAAAAGCCTCTTAGTCTTGGCCTGTTTAAGCAATGTGTATCTCAAACCCTAGCAGGATCTACAAATAAGATGCTTTTCCTCTTCTCACTGGATAAAACAGTGTATGCCTACAAAATCAAGCTTTGTGCAAAACATAGTGCATTTAGTTTCACTCTATTTTTAAGCACAACCATGAAATTTGTGTTTAAATGGTTTTAGTATTCCTTTAGCCCAGAAGGCACTTACTCCGTTTTTGTCTTTATAGACTCAAAATCACATCTCCTAATTTCTGGAAGAACATCTTAACTGTGTCTCCTAATGATGCTGTTCACTTTGATAATACGATAAAAGTCCTTCTTGACAGGTTGTATGTGTGTGTGTGGTGACTCCCAAGCATAGTGGTTAAGACTGGAGGGAGAGTCTTGGCTTGCATTTTTCACTGCATGAACTGTGTACATCCCTTACATGAAACTGTCATTGAAGAAAATCCTGCATAGTGTCAGTCAGGCTGACCCTCCACGAGTAACCAGTGAGTTGCAGGTTGCCTATGGAAGGGTGGCACATGCTCAGATCACATGGGACAGAGGAAAAAAGCCTCTTGGCTCTCCTGCTTCCTTGGAAAACTGTCATGAATTTCTAGCCTGTCATTCAAGTGCTCTTGGTGGTTCATTTATCACTTCTAAGAGGTCTATAACAGGTAATTCAAAAGCATTCCTACTAGGAGTTACTTTCAGTGTCTCTCTCATTCTTTCAAAGAATCTGTAGGGCCGTGCAAATGGAAAAGTTATTCAAAATATTGCTGTAACATGAATAACTACATGCTGTCCATGTGCTTGTATATAAATCACTATGGTAGTCACAGTTCCTTCTTTGACTGGTTTAAAGGAGTGACCTCTGATTCATTTCCAAAGGATAACACTCTGGAATTTTACACTCTTCACATACATTGTAGAGGAAACCAAGGTGCCCCTGTGAGGGACATGCAACTTGAGCATGAACATTTCAAGTACTAAATGGCTTCCTGGAGCTCTACCTACCCTAATTTACTAACTCAAGTCCCATAAAAATTACCCAGACACTTTCCAAAATTTTATCTGCTGTGAACTGTGTTATATAGAGGCACAAGGGGAATTTATGTGGGGGTTTTGTCCTTGTCTTTCTTTCTTTTTTTTTTTTTTTTTATCAGAGAAATGTCAGAGAATGTCTTCATTATCATGATATTTTTTAAAAAATCAGAATTAGAGAGTAATTAATCCTCCTTGAAGACATTTACATCTAAATAGCAGTAACTGATCTAATGAACTCAAATTTACTGTGCTACAATGAATGTAGATCATGGAACAAAGAATAGTTGGGGTAAAAAGATTAATATTTATACAGAGTCACTTTTAAACAAAGACATCCAGAATAATTAAGTGTGTGTGTGTATGTAAGAAGGAGTTTCTGTAATTAGGAAGCATTTCTATGGTACATTTTATACCTTAGGATGCAATGAATACTATTTTAACTGTATTTCACAGAGCAGTCTCATTTGGTGAAGGAAAGTACAAGACTTTTCTGTTTAGTTTTACAGATAAATATAGAAGCTCTACTTGTTTTCCCTGAAACCGCTGAAATCTTGTCCACTGACGTCAAGAGAGCAGGCTTAGGCTCAAGCAATACTTGTCAAATGTATTTCGTTCAATTTACAGCTATTTCTTCGAACTCCCTCACGTTCCTAAATGCAGTAAACAGCGGCATCTAGAGGCTATTTTTATGTACTGCAGGTCAGCCCCAAACCAGCATCTCTTCTGCAAAGACTGACAAGCAAAGTGAAAACATGAAGCCAGACAGTTGCCATAGTAATCTTTTTTTTTTCCCTTAACTGTTGCTGAATACACCCTGCTTTTAGGACACCAGAAATCCTAATACACATCCACAACAAAATACTTGGATGCCTTAAGGCTGTTCATTTAATCACAGACATTTAAAGAAATTAAGTTAATATCCACTATTAGTGTGAAACTTTGGTTTTAGTTAAGGTGACAAAATACCATCTAAAATTGCCATAATAGAAAATAAGGAAATAATTTTTGTAATGTCATGTAGTTTTGACCAGTGCATGTTTTAATAATTGCCTTTGGTTATTTGCGCTTATTATAACATAGTTCAAATTGCACTAAGAAATTATAAAAAGGATTTTCAAATCTAACTAAAACTAGAAAATATTTGTTCTTAATTCATCAAACAAGTGTATGGAACCTCTGTTAGGAAACAGTACATTTGAAAGCACGTAAAAGAGAAGCACAGGGTGAATGTCATCTTACATTGACAACTTGACATTACTAAGAGGTTTCTATCTCCCTCCCTAGAAACAGTGAATGGCAACAATTAACAAAACCTTTTTCCACTGACAGGTGATGAGTTATACAGATCTTCCTTCCTTATTTTTTTATCATTAAGTTCTGCCATTTTCTGGTCTAAAATATTTATCAGACCTTTTTTTTAAAAGAAAACAACAAAAACAAACCACAAACCAAGACTAACTAACCAACCAAACAAAAGATCTGTAGATAAATAAAAAATTGCTTGGAAAAGTGTTATTATTTGTGTGCTGGTTTGAGCTGAAGTAGGGTTAACTTTCTTCACAGACGCTAGTATGGGGCTATGTTTGGGTTTTGTGCAGAACACAGAGTTGATAATGCAGAGAATTTTTTGTTACTGCTGAGCAGGGCTTGCACAGAGTCAAGGCCTTTACTGCGATCCGTACTGCCACGCTGGCAAGGGAGTTGAGGATGCGTGGGAGATTGGTAGGAGACACAGCTGGGACAGGTGACCCAAACTGACCAAAGGGATATTCCATACCATATGACATCATGCTCAGTATATAAGGTGGGAGGAAGAAGGAGGAAGGGGGGACATCTGGAGTGATGGCATTTGTCTTCCCAAGGAACCGTTACACATGATGGGCCCTGCTCTCCTAGAGATGGCTAAACACCTCCTGTCTTTGGGAAGCAGTGAATTAATTCCTTGTTTTGCTTTGCTTGTATGTGCAGCTTTTGCTTTCTCTATTAAACTGTCTTTACCTCAACCCCTGAGTTTTTGTAGCTTTTACCCTTCTGATTCGCTCCCCCATCCCGTTGGTGGGGGAGTGTGTGAATGGCTGCGTGGTTCTTGGCTGCTGGCTGGGGTTAAACCACGACAATTTGCCTTAACCAAAGTTGCCTTTTTTTTTCTGTCTAGGCCATAAACAACTCCACATCCTGCATCTCTCTGCTATCCCTGCTTTGCGAAAGAAGGAGTTAAAAATTTAATGCACTATCCCACTCCTGCTTGTCATAGTCTCATATTATTTTGCAGGAATTTTAATATCTAAGACTGTGTCTAATTTCAGTCATGGGTCAGTCAAGAGTGCAGTTGGTATAGAACTTGAGTGCAATGGGTGCATTAGGATGTAACTTAATATCTGTTTTACAAGTGAGCTGCATTAAAAACATACCATTGGTTAATGAGGCTATAATGTTAATTAAATGAATTAAAAATTGTAATATGAAATAAAATCAAACAAGACATGATACAGGAATTTAATTACAACAAAGTTTTGGTAAAGCTGTCTAGTTACCTACTTACAGATAAAATCTTTGACAGGATAATACAGGCTAAAAAGCAATTTTCCTTTTATAATTCTGTTATAATTAAAGTGACCATCCATTTTGAAGGTCAACATCACTTACATCCAACAATAAGCTTATATTTATTTGATTATTTTGGGTATATTATGGCAGTATTGATAGAATAGTGACTGAGGTAATTAAAAATGCTACTGCATCCAATGCATTATTGCCTGACAAGAAATTTTGCAAGTTCTTGCAGGAATGAAGCTAAAGGAAAGAGGATACCTGTCAGATGATGTTCTTCCTATTCCAGTGGCTCTTTCGTAAAGTTTGATGACAAGGACGATAGGATCATAATCTTCATTGCAAACAAGTAACAGTAGTAACATTAAAATAATAAATATACTATTGCAAACCCATTTGTGTAATGAAAAGCTGTTGCTTTCTCAGTAAGGAAGAGACCACAGAGCTGACAGTGCATCCAGTTACAAGGGACAAAGTTAGAGGGGGTGGGGGAAGTTGCACACCATCCGGAGATTCTTCCTGAAAAGACAGAAACCATGGCCATAGAGTGATATGGGTTTTGGCAGGCACAACTTCATTGGATTTTGGTGTTTGCCTGGTAAGAGCATTTATAAGGAGGAAACAAATGTATTGCTGCAATTGCACAGAACCCTTCTTATTTTATCCACTCTCTTTTATTTTCATACAGAGGAGCGCCGTGAGACTGACTGCTCCCTGTGCAGAAGTCGAGAGGCAGCATATGCAACACAGGGTAAGTTTCTGCACATTAGTGCTTCTAACATGCTCACTAATGTTTATACATCTCCAGAGGGTTTTGGTGTAGGAAGACAGTTGCTCTAGCAGGGTATCTGGAGGTAAAGTGTGAACTCTAATGAAAGAAGTGAAAAAAGCAAACAGCTGGGCTTCCTATCTCGAGATAGCTGGGGAAATGGAAGCAGTCCATAGGAGCATCAAATAGGAAAATGTGATCTCTTGCAGTAGATACGATTTATGTTTTTGGGTAGCAAAGTAATGCTTCACGCAATTTAGCTGTAGAGATGATACACATTTAGGAAACACTAGGTATCAAAAGATGTGGGATTGTTCTGACAAGAAAGGGCTGTAGTCATGAAGGCCAAGATCGAAGCAGAAACAGAGGCAACACCAAGAGATAGGATATAAATTAGGAAATGAAAGGAGAAAGAGAGCAGCATATATGTAAGTTTGTGATAATTAAAAAAAGATTTTTGATTGGTGGCTATACAGCCATATTTTCAAGCTTAATTGCTAGTTTGATGTGAATATTTACATTTAATACATGCTGTTTTTTGACAGTATCACAGGGAAGTTGTGCAGTTGTCAAGCTGTCAGTGGCCTAATGCCTTGACCTGTGGTGCCCTTAGAAGGTGATATAGTTGAATGTTAAAGGCATTGCCAGTGTCTCAGACTGCCCCCAACAAATAGCTTCAGTGCTTGAAAAAGCAGATCCTGTGCTCAGTGGAAAAGATCACACAAATATAACTGCTCCAAGTGTGAAACCTCGAAGTAAAATTCTTGGTTTAACTACTTCCCAAAATGTAACATTTGTGCAAAATTAGTTTTATTCACTCATTGCTTATTAATATTTGTATTAAAATAGGTAGGGATGCCCATGAACTATCAGCATGAGAAGTGTCCTATAATCATCTGCACTACTGCCCTGTTATATGCAGTGTTGTGGAGTTGTGTCTGTTCGTAGAGAGCTTATATTTTTGGAGGGCAGCCAAGAATTTCCATTTCCGCAAGTCTAGTTCACTGGTAAAAATACCGTAGTCTTTCATGAATTCATTTTTGGGAGAGACATGGTGCAATTTAAAAACTGTAGGAAGGAACAACCCTGACAAATCACACTTTTCTCTGCTACACTTAGTTTTTACTTTCTCAGTAACAGTTAATTACATGCCATATTGAAAATCCTCTATTGCACTGACAAACAGTTGAGAAACAGCAGGAGTTTATGAAACAAATACCTGCCCTTCCATACCAATTCATGGAACTGGGAAAGTCTTGCAGACAGCAATATAGATGAGAGTAAAGAAGATAGTGAGAACAAGCTTTAGCTGATGGTGTCAGAGGATTGCTGCTGGAACCATCTATTAAATGTGAATTCCTGGTATTGGACTAGCTAATCACACTGAATTGATAGGGTAGTACAGCTTGCAATGGCAGGAATATGTTTGCTGAAAATTTATGTCAAGGTTGCCTTGGAGCTGCCAGCATCTTACCAATGTAAGATTTCCTTGTCTGTAGAGATGCATTTTGTTATAAACATCTGGAAACTTAGCATTTTTGACTGCTGCTGGTCAGCTGCAAAACATTTGAAACCATTGCCATGTCATACTAACACCAGCATCAACAGAAATTCAGGTCTTAATAAAAGAGTGAGACAGGAAGACAAGTTATGATTTGAGGACATGAAAAGCTTCCTACTCTCAAATGGCAGCTGTAGAAGCAGCTTGTGCCTGTTATTTAAAAAACAAAAAACAAAAAAACCCCTAAACAACCCCCAAATTTTAATCTGTTTTTTCTTTAAGGAAAATGCCTGAGTCTAATAGTGTGTTTTCAGCTTTTGGTGGAGTATTCTGTATTGGGAACACTTTGCACAGCCACAAATCTATGTACATGAGAGTGTTTGCATTCTTGTCCTTCAGGTTGTCAATTTTAGAGCATATATGCCCATTCATAATTTTCAAACATTTTAAGTATGGAGATATGCATTTAGACCTTTAAGCTTGTGCTTGATTTTCAGCGATACAAGGAGCTCTATTTCATGTATGTTCTATCTCTAGTTAGATTAGGCTTAGACAAACTGAGGCTGTATCAACAGCTGGTCAAAGACAACATACTCTAGCATGTTTCAAGTCCTCATGGTTGATCTCCTAATTAGGTAATCTAACTGGAGTGCTCTGTGTTCCCATCTAGTTTATGTGCTCGTATTTCTTTTACAAAATAAACCCCACAAAGTGCAGATAAAAAAAAACCTGGAAAAGTTAATTATTTTCTGTTCTGAAGTTGAACCTGCAGCAGACCCATCCACCCAGAGAGTAATGGTAATCTAGAGTGGAAATACTCTAGATTTGTAGTCCCATATGCCAGTGTGAGTTGGCTCCTGAACATCAGATTCAAAGTGAGTTAATAAATGTCATGATTGTCTGCACAGGCTCTCTGAAATTTGAATTCTTTACATAGCATATTATTTGCAGAAAGAAGCCCTCATGGAACTTCCTTCTGCATTCACACAGTAAGAAAGCAAGCGACACAAAAAACTCAGAGAGAGAACAAAAGGACAAAACCAAAGCAAACTAAAAAAAAATGTTGCTTAGCAATGCGTCCTGTATCACTCCAGGGGGATGGTCTTTGCCACAGATATTTACATGTTTTGAGTAGAATTTATTGAAAAGCAGAGAAACATTTGCTCAAAGCCAACAACATAAATAAATGGTATACTGCATTTTTTCCAGTGCTGTAAAGATCATACTAGAAGACAGGAAAAAAAAAAAAAAAGCATGTATGCATACATTTTTAAAGCAACTAATTTGGAAACAGGTGGAGTTTCTTCAGGTTTTTTTTGTTCATTTCCCTTACTTGTCCTTTCTCCTCCTACCGTATCTGTGCCATTTGGTTCAATGCACTGAGTGATAGTGTTGGGGTTTACTTTTGTATTTGTAATTTTGTGCCTGTGAAAGCTTCAGAATGGTGAAGGTTTTTACCTTTTAAAAACTGATTGTTGGAAGAGTAGAAGACTAGAAAAATTACAGGACTTAATATTTCTTTTGGTACTTTCATGAGTGTTTAAGGAACTAAGGCTCTGGAAGAATGGGTAATGTAAGAAAAAAACCTTCAACATTGCTCATATTATTGTATTAAATTGCAAGGCCCTGGGAAATAAAAAGATGGTAAACTAAGGACATTTCAACATTTACGTTAATTACTGTCCCCAAATCTTTTAAGAATTATAATTGAAAAAGTCTGTAACAAAAAAAAAATTGGCATTTGTCTTCATTCTTCCAGGTTTTTTTTGTTTTTTTTTTTCTAGAAAGCCTTGCCTTTTTAGACATCTCCCTTTCCCCCATTTATGGTTGGCTTCCTTTCCAGCAGACTGCTACAGACCTCATTCCAAATTGGTGACAGTGTACTTTTTATACTTTCCCTTCTGGTGCAGCACATTCAAATGATAAAAAGCCTTATCATGTGAATGTGCTCACTGAGTACACGCAACCCAGGCATCATGCATATTAGTTTTCCTCATGGATTGATTGGTGCCATGCTTTGGGTTACAGGTTTCATAGTTTCCTGTGAAGTACATTTCCTAGTGCAGTGCCGTACGCTGTCCAAGCTGTATTTTGCACCTTTTTATTAATTCCATTTTATTTTAGCATTTTATCAGGTATAATGCATAGCATTTTTATAGCAAACTCTTGCTAGGAACATTTTACAGCATAAACTTGCATATGTATGAAAATATATAGAGATGGCAGGGCACAGATGAGACAGGAGGTAGAGAATATTTTTAACCTCTAACATTCTCAACACTTGCTGCAAAACTCCATTTATTTTATAGTGGAATTTGTACACGTCTTCGAAGGATAAAAAAATGAATTTAAGGCACAGAAAGTGTCATATTTTGGCTCTAATATTACAAGGCAGAGACACCTTGCTGTTTGTGCCAGTATAGATAACTATGTTCTTTTATCACCTTAGAAGGAATCCTTCTGAGGAATAAAAATCCTCAGTACCTTCCTGATCTGTTCTTCTTAAACAAGCAAGTTGTCTGCTTCCTGGCTGCACAAGTGAATGACATTTTGCGATGTAAGAAATATGAGAGAAATACACATAGGATTAGTTGCTTGTCCCCCAATAATCTCTTAAATTCTTTTAGCCTTTCCTACCGCTCACCACCGTGTCACGGTGACATGTTAAACAGCCTGAGTTATTTGTTTGTTCACAGTTTCTGTGAGCAGTGTGTTTTTCTGAAAGGCTGTGCTGGACAGCAAGGTCAAAAGCTGCTGCTTTGTTTTGTACTGGATTTTGCACCCTCTGAAGGGAGAGGGAGATGGTGTTATCTCCGAGAGTGAGCTTAGAGGCTTTGCTGGACAACCTTTGGCAAGTGCAGGGTGGAGCAGGCAGGGAGCCTGCAGCTGGCGTGCGAGTCAGTGAGGAAGCAAAGAACACAGACACAGAGGTGACAGAAAGGAAACTTTCTGAGGCAGTCGGAGGGAGTCTCCTGCAAACCACTGTGAAAACTGCAGGATGGACAACAAGGTCAAAAGGAAGGACAGGCACAGGGGTTAGGGGAGAGATTTGTTTTCAAACAGTTTAAGCTGTTTCCCCCAGAAAATCTTCCTTTTTCCTATTCTAATAGTTACCTTGTCCTACCCTGTGACCTAATGAACAATTATTTTTGACACTAAAAGCCCTATTTTGTGGTTTGACGTAAGGAATAATGTTGGCACACCTACCTCATGACTCTGGCTGACTCAGTGTCACATCACATTGACCAGCAATTTGCACAATGAACAGCCTCTTGGACACAGGACAAGAGGAAAAGCTTACTGCACTGCCAGTCTACATCCAGAAGAACTGAGGTGGAAAAAGACTTAGCTTCCCAAAACAGGGAAGGGGATATGAAGGTAACATTTCTGAACTGGATGTAGGGGGGAGTATTTCTTCTCTAGTGCAAAGTCAGCTGCTGCTGGGAGCTTATTAACCTCTGTGTATGGCCATTGAGGAATGGATTCCTATCAGTTTACAAGGCATAGAAAATGTTATAAGGCAGAAGATGGAAAAAGACATGATAGGACAAACTGAGAGCAGTCTGAAGGACACATCTTTTTATTAAGCCTGCCGAACATTGCCTCCTGTAATAGCAGACTGCAGGTCTTTCCAGGTTTTGTGAATAATTCAGTGTTTCTTTCCTCATTACAGTAAGTATACAGCGTATGTTTAAGACTAGGCCTTAGACTTTAAGAACCTTACCCCCCATTCCCTTGTTTCCATTGTTGCATGCTCTCTGGCACAAACATGTTTAATAATTATGTACTAATAGCCTGGCATTGATGTAAATTTTATCCAGCCATTCCTAATTGCCATTGGATAGTTAGAAATGTGAATAAAAGTGAAAATACCCTTGTAAAAGCAAAAGAGAGTTAGTCAGTCATTGGTCACAAAAATAGGCTTATATAGGAAAGGAAAATACTGCCTTTCAGTAACTTTGACCCTCCCAAAGTTAAATATAACCAGTTAGATAATGACTGTGATAACATTAATCTAAATCAAATGCGATTTTTTTAAATGTTAGAGGAACCCACATGTGAAATAATTGCAGAAACTTAGACAAAAGAGAATCAGGCCCATGGTGAAACATCCTTCAGAAGTCCACAAATGGCTCAAGATAAAGTATCATCTTACTGTGTATATTCAGTAATGCTGGTTTCTGTCTTAATCTTTTTTTTTTCCATAGTCCCCTCTTTACAGCTGTTTTGGTGGATATGTGTAGGTCTGTAAAGGATTTTTCAAAGAAACAAATGATTACTCAAAGCATGAAGCATTTCTTCTGCTTAAGTACAATAAGAGATGGTCTCAGAAGGACTATTCTACTGCGTGCCAGAGGGATGAACAGCCTTGTCTCAGAGGCTGCAGAGAATACGTAAGTCCAACCAGTACAGTTTTTTCCCTCCAGAAAGTACACAACAAAAGAGTTTCTTGAGGTACAATTTTGGGCCTTGAATTCAAGAGGGAACATAATGCAAAGTCTTAACATCCCACCAGGTTTCCAGGAAGGAAATTAGGCATAAAGTCCATAGGTTTACTAGACTGTAAATTGAATTGATATGTGTGTATGTACTTTGGTGACTTGTATGCACCCCATTTATCATAACTTCTTTTTTGCATGTATAATTATCTCAGACAATTCTAATTTGTTATAGAAATTATTATAAACATCCATTTTTTTGTAGTTTTGAAAGACCGTCTTTAGGAAATATTTTGCTGATACGTTAAAAATAAATCACTTTTCACAAAGTGTCGTTACATTAAACTGAAGTAAAGTAGTGTGAGTTCAGTTGGATAAAAAGATTTAAAAAGTACAAGAGAAAGAAGCTCTTCAATATTAAAAAAAAAAGATAGCCTATGTGATTGTTTCTCAGTGTTTTGGAGAAGTCTCTCACCTCTGTCAACTGAGCTGTGGTGATGCTTTCACAGATAACATGAAAACATGTTATCACGGAGTAATTTTTGACCTTATTCAAAGATATCTCTTTCTTTACTTTAGTCATCAAAAAGCTCTGCTGCCGACAGTACTTTGTTGCTGGTGAGCTGAATGTCCAGCACAACAGTAGGTAGCTACTGATCAATAGGGACCGAAGGTGACATGTTTCCAGAAGATGCCAGCTGTGAGCTTCTGAACCCTCTGGAGAATGAAGTTTGGTATGACACACACCCAGAATCTTAAACAGCCTGCTTTATCCCGATTCTGTACTGATCTGTGCAGCTCTGAAAGCACATTTTTTTCCACAAAGCACTGCCTGCTTTATGAACGTCAAAATGGCACTTTTAAAGGTGAATGTGATCCAAGCAGCAATCACATTCTTCTTCACTTTTCCTGGTGCTTATTGCCAAAACTATTGTTTGTGTCTTTATCTTTATTAGCAGTCCAACTTAATCAGCTAAATGACATTATTTAGTATCAAGTTCTCCAGTACATCTCAACTAACCATTGCTTGGTTAGCCAAGCCAAGATGGCCAGGGACCAGAAATGGGAAGTCCATCAGAGGGGCCCTTCCTGCCAAAAGTGTTTAACTGATGAGGATGCAAAGTGAAAGGACAAGGACTGTTTCCTATGGTGGATTTTGTTATAATCTTTTTTTCGAGGCACAAGAGCTAATTGCTGTCAAGAAAAATGTATTAAAGTGGAAGATGGACAACAGGTGATATATTGAGTGCAACCTGATTTCCAGGTGTTTTTACCTAGGCACAAAGGGAGCATCTGCCAGGTACCTCCTTCCTTTCCCTTACTTATTCCATAGAAGAGCAACTCCCAGGTGTTTTCCAGACAATTGTAGGACTGGCTTCTATACCATGCTCCTCCTGGAAATCTTTTTTATAGAGGAAATAAGAAGAAAAAGGCTCCAGGGCATTAATTGCATTCTCCTAAGGACAGCACAGCCTGCACAGTACCACTTGGTATGAGACTGCCCGACATATGACAGTGGATGACTACTACAGGATTTTGTTGTATTTAGTGCCAGTGCTGCTGCAGTGGCATCGGATACTTGATAGCTATCAAAGGGCTGTTTATATACTTTGCTACTCTACTTTGATGGATATCGTGCCTTGGCTTTCATTTCCCTGCACTGCTTTTTAATATAACTTGTAATCCTGTGAGATAGACTCATATCAGCTTTATGTAAAAGTATCTTCAAGTTCCTTCACTGTGTATTTAACTGTTGTTTCTTTATGCAGAAGGTAACTTTCTAGATTTTCTATCTGGATGTGCCTCAAAAATCAAAGTAATGACCCTGTTATATTTTACTCAGAAAGAAATCTAACCCGCTTGCTGGCAAAAGATACAGGTAATTTTTCAAAGTCCTGTTAAGCATAAACTGTGTGCAGATCATCCCTGCGGTATTTGTAGGGGTGTGACCAGATGTATCTATTCCACCACAGAACCGTCTGTTTATCTACTGGCTTGTATAGTATAATATGCTATAATAATATTTGCGTCTGTAGAGGAAATGGAAGAGTAGCAGTGAATTTCAGAAAATAAAGTAGGATGAAATAGATCTGGGTATGGACCACCTGGAAGTGTCACACATGTCATAGTCCGAGGTTGTCTCATGTGCAGAAAAGAAAGGGTTGAAAGCCACAACTCAGGTGAATTGTTAGAGACATTTGTGGTTTGTGGACTAGTTATCCTGTGAAAAGACTTGCTATTTCATTGAATCAAACTTTCTGCAGGCGTGTAAGAATCCAATTCACAATATCCAGTTGAGGCCTCTCACACGCTGAACACCCATCCAATGTGCTAAAACAATCAACTGAAGGACCAGCAGCATCTAAAACTATAATGCAAGACAGGGACTGAGCAGGAAAGACTGAGGATGCTTCTAAAGTCCCTTTAGTGGAATTCTGCTGGACTCAGATTAGACTATTTTAATAGAAAACCCTTAACAGTCAGATCTAAATGTTCTAATGCTTTGTCTCTACACTTGTCTTCGTACCTCATAAATAGTTGAAGAATTCTTCAATTTTGCAACTGTTATTGTAATTAGCAAGCTTAATGACTTTTGCTTTTAAAACTGTGAATCATAGCTAACTGCTTAATGTTACTGCTGTAAACATGTGCTTTATTGGCATCTTAAGCCCTTTTGTTTTGAGAATGCCTTTTCTTCCCTTGCATATACCTCTGTTAGTAACAGTCACATATCCCTACACAAATAAGTTGCTCATCAAGCAGCTCTCAACCTAGCTGAGACATCTAGTGATCGGTGGTTTTGTAAGTAATTTTTCTCATACCCTTGTTTATGTGTTAAGGGTCTAATTTAGCCTTCCTCTTTTCTAAAACTGTGGCTGTAGTTCACCTTGAAACTTCACAATGTGTTTTGTTGTGTTCAGGGGAATAAAAAAAAATCTGTTGCAGACAATTTATCTCAGAGATTCTTTTCCATTACCAGCACTGAACAGTTCCGTAAATTTAAATGATTTTTTTTAAAAAAGAGGAAATCTGGTGCATGTCACCTAGGGTGATTGCATTTTATTAGTATCTGAACTCATTCCTTTGTTTATAAAGGAGATTGGATCCTTTGATGTGTATGAAACACAGATGAAAGTTGTTGTTGTTGCTACCAAATCACATACACACCTGGTGAAACTCCACTGATTTTGTCATATTTCAAGAAGACAAATTCAATCTAATGCTTTGAAAACCATTATTAACTTGAGAGGGATTTGAAATACAATGCTTTAACATTTACGAACACTGTTTATTAGTCACTGATAGAAAGGAAACATTCTGTGCTGCTATGACATTTCACCTGCCTCTCCATGTGGATGTGAGGCCATCAGAAATGGATACAGTGAATCTGTATCAGTATGTGCCTAACTGTAATTGCAGGATAGTAATGTGTTGAAATTCAGATGCCATGCTGGATATAAATGGAGTACAATTTTGTTCTTTTCCAAGTCATTAGGGAGATTGATAGGGATCCAGAGAAGAATATAAGTACTGCAATACCTAATTTCTTAGAGCTGTGCAGACAAACTGTATTTTCTCCTTTTTTAATGCATGGGGAAAGGGAGGTGTCACAGAAACTTACAAGCCAGTCAGTGACTCACATGAAATAGTAAAGCACTTTGAAAATACTGCAGATATATAAAAGAATTCTTGTGTCAGAGAAATAATTATGTCTTCTTGAGTAAGGGGTTAATACCTTTCTCTAAGAGCCTGAGACACCTCTTTTACACACTGCTACCCAAAACCTGACAAATAAAAACTGAACAATAAGAAAGTCTACAGAAATGTTCCCAGCCACTCTCAATATAGTAATAGAGTACTCATCTCAAAGGAGGCCAAGGTTAGAGGTGAGGATTCAGTTCTCAGAGTCTGTCCTAGGAGACTACTAAGATACTGGATAAAAGCATTTTGTGTTATGCTGTTCAAACATGTAAGAGAGTTGACCATACTGGAAGTCCCTGGTGAGACCAGCCTTTTAACAGCCTTACCAGGTTATAGGCACAAAGCAGCACAGCATCAGAAGCTCTATTGTGGAGATCATTGGACAGGGAATTAAGGGTCTTCAGTGGCCTACAGATGTAGGTGGCAGTCCAGCAGGTCTTCTGAGCAACATAGTAAAGCAACAGTGTCGGTACTTGGTGTGCAAGTCCTTGTGCAGATGTAGCTTAATATGACAGTAACACAGCCACAGTACTTCCCACACCAAAATATGTTTATAGCAGATCAGTAGCATAGAGTCTAAATTTGTTATGAATTCTTCAGCACTGCAGGCTACATTTTTTGTCAAAGTTTCCCGATTCTACAAACATTCAGTGTAAGCTGTTGTCCTGTAATTAACATTACTCATCAGGGTATGGACAGCCACAGTTTAAGACTTCTTGTTTTCTAAGAAGATGAAAAGGTGCTTGTCACAGCTGTAAGTGGCTGACTGTGATCCAGGCAGCACTGAAAATAACTGTCTCTTATTCTCTTCCTATTTTATCTGTGTCTAAGCAGACTGAAGAAGAAATTTAAATAGTGTAAGAGACTCTCAGAAGTCCATGTAGCTTGTTGAAAGATCATGAAGAAATATGTAGCAATATTTAGGAAATGACTAATACCTTCTGGAACAAAGCTTTCCCTTTTAGTGAAAAGGCATTTCTGTTCTCCTATTGGATGTGATGAGCTGTCAGAAACATGAATTAAAAATATGGCAATATTTTAGAATAAAAGTAAGGCTTATGCTGCTCTTAGATCCATATGCCTTCTCAAAGAGATTTAGTTTCTTTCTTCACCTGAGAAATATTGGGATGAAAAACAACAAAAAATAACAAGAAAAGAACAAATACATAACAAAAGATGAGCAAGAAAGAATTGCAATGCCCCTGCAGAGTCAAGTGTTTCAATTAATTTTTGAGTGTTTGGGGATCCCTGTGAAATTCTGTAACTTGTGAAGTAAAGAATTGTAGTTGCTGTAAGTTGCAAAAGTAATTTCTGAATGCCTAAAGAAAAGAAAAAAAGGAAATTTCATTAAAGAATAAAACTGTTTAAATGTTCAGTCTGTACAAGTTGTCTCAGCTCATTCCTCTACACATCAAGCTATACATAGAGGAAATCTCAGTTCTGAAGGTGTCAAAGAGTCTACATTTATGCAAATATTGTATTTATTGCTACACAAATATTCAGACATTTAAATGGCAAAGAACTATAGGAACCAATGTATCAATTTTGTGTGCCATAAAATGGTGCTGTTGAGCTCAGTGAAACTTCCAGGTGTAAATAGTGTCAGAATTTCATTCCATACCTTTGTTTTCAGATATCACCAGCAGGGAAATTGATCTCTTTTTTAATTCTTGGGGGACCCTTCTAGCTGTTAGACAGAACTACTAGACAGATCAACAAAAAGCTGCAAATGGGATTTTTCTGTAGCTTTGGTGTTACTGAAAATGGGACATAACTGCCAAACTATTGCTTGTATTGTAGAACAAATTCTCTCCTGATGTAAAATGACACAATTCCGTTGACTGCAATGGCATTACACCCAATTTATGCCAGGAGAATATGTAGCTCTTTATCCATTTATCTATAAGTTGGTTGCTGTGAGTTAATTTCAGATGAATTATGTTACTGTTCTTGGTCTGTGCCCTTGCAGCACTTTATTACTTAGAAGGCTAGTTCAGCAGAAATAAATAAATATGTGATTTGCAGTCTCAGCAAATGTCCTAGCCAGGAACAATGGCCTCTCTGCAGTGTTCCAGACTAATTACCCCCAATTTTCTGCTCTAACCTTCAGACGCAATTCATTCCTTTCTTGCACTATTCTTACCTTTTTTCCACCCAGTCCTCGTGTCCACATTTTCTCCAGTGTCAGCAAGTCTTTAACCATCGGCTCTTACGTATGCAAATTCCTTTAGAGAATAACTTCCTCTACGGTGATCATAAGAAACATATATTACATTTAAGAAAGTACATTACTTAAGAAAAGGTTATTCTTTAAATCTTTCATTCTTAAGCTGTCACCCTGAATTTTTGTGTTTGATAGTATACCCTAGCATTTATGGTAACAAATACTGTCATTAGTATTGTGTCTCGTGCTTATTAGTATATCATCATCCAATGTTTTTCTAATTTCATAGTCAAAGCCTCCCATCAAATATCATAAGCAGTTTAACTGATATTAATACAAGTAGGAAGATTTTTAAGCTTACTTTAAGGCTGATTGGCAGCAACTTTCTGTCCAAAAACTGAATGCAGTAGCAGTAACTTAATGATAAGCATTAATAAATTATGCTTGAGGTCATTTCTTAGCTACTAAGGACCTTTTGATGATTAGAGAACATGTCTGAAAATTGTTCTGGGCACCTATTTAACGGCCTGTGACTTTGGAAGGCATTAATCCAGAACGTTGACTTCATTTTCTCAGTAAGTCTTCTACATTATAGGTTGTTGCTTCTGAGGCCTGTTGTATTTGGTTGTGTACAGGAAGGATGAAATTAAAGAAACTGTTCTGAGTGAAAGAAATAGTTCCCAGCTACTTACTTGGGGGACACCTGCTACTTACCATCTAGTCACCACTAGGATTTAACAGAATTAGTTTCCACAGTCCAGCTGCATTTCTACTGAATAGTTCAGGCAGGTGTGGAGCCGATGACCTTTGTGTGCTTATCCACTATGAAAGGTCATGGGTCATTCTGTTGAATACAATAGGTAGGTGGAGAGTAAAAGAAATATTCACAAAAGCCATGATATGGAAATGTTATGTTGCTGTTGAATTCTTTTATTAAGTCTCATGCCGGAAACAAAAGCATCTTTTACATATTTTCAGTTAGGTAGATATTTTTGATGGGATGTGCCTCTATCTGTGCTATGCTGAAAGTTCCATTCTAAGCTATCTACTGTTGATATGTTTTCCAAATATGTCCTTTATCCTTCTTTCCCTTTAGGTTTCTCCTTCTTGCTCTCTTTACGTCCTGCACCAGTCTGGTCTGGGGGAATTCTGTGTTCAGTTCCTACCTTTTGGATCATAACTCTGTCTTCTTTATTGCACCATTAAAATGACTGTAATGTATCCGCCTCATGGCTTATCTGACCCGGTGTTCTACTTCTAGTGTCCCCTGTGGAGACTTAAAAAGAACCATTATGAAATAAGGTTATTGCTATGGAAAATTTTACTCTAGTCTCATTTGGTTAGCATTGATATAACTTTTGATAAACTTGAGAGGAACAAAATAGAGTCTTGCATCATCTTTTTCATATTGTATGTAGTTCCAGTGTCTCTTGGGTGCTCCCAAACACAGAATCATAGTATAATGCTCTATCTCCTTTAGTCTGTATGTTCAAGGTTTTGATAAAGTTGTTTCCTTCTGTTCTTTGTCAATGCATCAGGCCGTATACTCTGGATAACTTTTTTGCCAGCTTACTTAGGTTCACCAGAATTTAGAAAAAAATTCTTAGATGACTTTGCTGGGGAAAAATTTTGTAGATGTTTTTCGTACCTAATACAATTTTGAAAAGATGATTCTATATTTCCAATAACTTCTGAAATTGTTAACTTTTCATCAGAGAAATGTGTTTGTAAAATCAAAACAGACTAAAAAATTTTTTTTCAATGTATGTTGTTGTTACTGCATTTATAGCATGGTTCTAAATGTAGTCGAATACACTTTAAAATGAAATTATATTGATTTTTTTTGACATGTTGAGGCATTTAGAATACTTGAAGTCTTGTACTTCAGTTGATGCAACTTTGCACATCACAAGTCAGTCTTTGGTTTTACCCCAATGCTCTCCCAGTCCCTAGTGCTCACTCATGCATGTGTCCCTTCTTTCCTGCCCTTCACCCCATGTTTGACCCAAGCAAATCCTGTCTCTTTTCAGTAAAATATCAGATACTCTGTTTATGTTGTGCAAATAAGTCAGTATAATGACCAGAATGAGTGAGGGAAGAGGCTCCCTGTAGTGCAATAGCCTGTGTAGAATACACAGTCTCAGTACACCCAGAATTATTTAAAAGCCTTAACCACTTTTTAAAATGTTCCTACAGACTTCAGGACTGCTCTTCTATATGTTTGCTCTGCAGAAAGTCATGCACATTTGTGAAAATATTAACTTACAGACTCATAGAATCACAGAATACTTTGGGCTGGAAGGGATCTTTAAAGGTCATCTAGTCTAAACCCCTTCAATGAGCAGGGACATCTTCAACTAGGTCAGGTTGCTCAGAGCCCCATCCAACCTGACCTTATGTAGTATGTCACTGAAGAAGGTAATGAATCTTCATTCTTTTCCCTCCATTTTTATATTTTATTATAGATTTTTAAATATCACTGCTCAAGGAGTTTGTTATTATGGTAAAAACATGTTTTAAAATGCTTTTATTTTGTTGCACTTTGTATGAAGGTGTGGTGTTTGTATTTTAAGCTTGTATTACTAAAATAACCCAACCACTTCATCCCAAATTTCGCAAGTTAGATCTATGGAAATTCAAGATAGAGCAAAATAAATTTCCTGACTTTACAAGCAATTTCCATATTTTAGGAATAATTTAAATTGCAAGGTTAAAATATACGTTTGATTGATATAGGATAGCTCTTGTAAATTAATTGAGCAAGAAATTGTTATTCTCCTTATATTCCAGTCAGTTTCTTCCAAACTTATCATTTCTCTCCACCCAATCCTGACTATCTTCTAAACATACATTCACTGTAGGTCAGGTTCTGCATTTGGCTTTAAGCCTCAGACTCTGTATGGAAAGTGTCCTACACAGAGGAAGGGTATTGACTTTAATCTTTTCTGTAGGTATAATACCAGTGTCAAATGGGTTAATTTATTACTCTAAAAGTGCAGGTAAACTTAGCCTATCAAGTCTTTTAAGCCTGAACTTTATAAATATTCTTAGCATTAAACATGAAATATATATGGCTGCCTTGGAACAGATACTTTATTTCTGTGTTTGATCAGAAAGTCCTTTTTGTTTACAGTTTTCCTGAGTTTTCTTGAGTGGCCAATTATACTGAATATATATAGACCCTAGTACATGTTAAGAAATTCACCAAATTCTGTGCTGTTGCTCTATTTTGAACACAGCTTAATTTGGCCCCTTGGCTCATCTATTCTTAAGGGCTTTCGGTATGATGTAGCCTAATGCTTTTCCTCCTAGCGTAAGATTTATCTGCCCTAGTTTT
This sequence comes from Acanthisitta chloris, assembly GCF_000695815.1. Taxonomy (NCBI): domain Eukaryota; kingdom Metazoa; phylum Chordata; class Aves; order Passeriformes; family Acanthisittidae; genus Acanthisitta; species Acanthisitta chloris. Next base: position 27,993 of record NW_008682799.1, read on the forward strand.
GGCATTTTTTAAAAAAATTTAATCTCTCTAACTTGCCCTATTCTTTCTTTATAGTCAATGAAGAGAAATGGGCATCTCAAGGGAATGATTCTTCTCACCCTAAGATTGGTATCTAGGATAGGTCAGATAGATTGCCCTTTGGAGGTGCCAATTTCTTTCCACTTACTATCAAGGGAACTTAGAATGGCTGGCTCAGTCTTATATCTGTAACTTTTACATGTCTGAAGTTATGTGACATAAGCTGTTCTTCCTTATCATAACATTTTCTGAGAATATCAATAATTAATTATCTTCAGAAATTATTACCTTGAAGACAATAGTGTTTTGACTGAGACCCAAAATGTTAAAGATAATTCACTGTACATATATTTGGAAAGTTTTATGCTGCTCTGGCAGAATCTTAGGAGATTTGATGAGGCAAGCACTGTGAGCACTGTGCTCACAGGAGCTTTACCTGTACTTTTGGACACATGTAACGGGGATTTTGTACAGAAAAATAAAGATTGTATTAATGGAATTAAAGAATGTATTAATGGAATTAATCTCACTTAACTTTAAAAATCTATAGTAGGGACATCTATATGTGATGTAGCCTTTGTAGGCTCCTTTTCTAATCAAGGGACAAAAATGAGACCATTCAAGGTACAATACTTCTAACCTATTCTGAATGCTCACTTTAAAATGAGATGAACAATGATCCAAAAGTTTCTATATTTCTCCACTGATTTTAAAGCAAAACGAGTGAGTGCAATTAAGTCAAGTGCAGATATTGAATGTATTTCTGTGTTTCCATGGATGGATCAAAAGGAGAAAATAGTATCAAGTGGCTCCAAGGGGCCAAAATGTTTTGCTGTAAATGTGAAGTCTCAGAACTGTTGAGTGACACTCAGCTCTTTAGTGTAACATAATGCTAATGTGTTGCTGTGACATCATTTAACAGCTGTGACATTGTACAAATATTTATGGCTTGAATATGACATTGATTGATTATAAAGTCAATTTCAGCTGTGTAGAGACAATTATTCCACACATTGTTACCTGTTATGTCTTTTTTTTTTTTTTTCAAAAAGGGCTTAGAACTAATTTACCATGAAGGCAGAAAGTTAGTAAGGAAATGCTGAGAACATTTTGTTAACATCACAAGATTTTGAATGTAGTCACACATCGTCATGAATGCTTTTATTTTTAAAATTATTTTTGCATATTTTGTAGTCTGGAGATGGGAAATGTTTTCTTTATGAAGGCTTTTTTTCTTTTTCAGTACTATGTGCTTCCCCTAATTCTGTATGGGTATATGTCTTCTTGCTAAATTTGAGGAACATATTGTTTTTATTGTTCTAAAATCCTTCACCAGCTTGAAATGGATGAGAATATTGGCATGGTATTAATTTTTGTTGTTTATTTGGAGTTCATATAGATATATAAATATGAAAAAATGTTTTCATTTTTTTAAACTTCTTGTGAGAATATTTCTTTGTAAGCCTTTAAGTAATTTTACCTCTATTTCCATATATATTTCCTTTTACTTCTATACACTGTTCCCACAACCAATTGCTTAGTCTCTTCAGGTCACCTTATAGTCTTCTCCCTCACAATGCCTTTATTCCTACACTTTTTTTAGCCGTCAATAATTTTCTTCCTGTCTGTATTTATATGCGTGCTAAGAAAGCTCTGCCAAGACAGAAAAGCATTATGAGAAAAATAAATAATTAATAAAGCAGTGATTTTATTTTTTTCTTTTTACAGTGGGACTTGTGTATCTTTTTTGTGTTTGAGTATTAATTTATGAATATGATATTATTTTCTTTAGAGGAGTCCCAAGCAGCCTTGCCTTTCATAGTCTACAAGTTGCTGCATACAGGCTCTGACAACACAATAAATAATAATAAAGTGGCACCAAGAGATAATATGGTCTTGGATCATTTGTGAGGTCCAATGTCATTCACTAAATGAAAGTGATCCAGAGTCTGTTAAAGAGGTTGACATATGACCTCCCAACCTTTCTCCACTTTACTAATTTTTAGTTAAAAAAATACCAAGAGACAAGAAAAGATTTTCCATGATGCAAAATAATGCGGAGAGGATTATATCAACCACTGACTGATTCTTATTTTAACTTTCTCCTTGTTATTTATATCACTCCACTCATGCTTTACAGATAAGTTACGAAAAATTACATGACCAGTGATCTGTGGAAAATACAATCAAATAAAATCTTATTTTTGTTAAGAAGAGCATTAGGCCACTGGGTAAAATGAGATTGAAGGATGAGAGAGTAATTTTTCTATCCATTTGGATATTTTTTTTTTATGCCTGAGATTAAGAAATGACTGATGTGGTGCAAACCAGGAAGAGTGAGCATAATAAAAACAAACACCATATGTTGAAATATATCCCAAAAGCACACAATTCATCACTTGTTTACTCTAGTTCGATACCTTAAATTTGAGTTGTAGAGTTTCATAGGTGTGCACACATGCACAGGAAAAGTGGCCCCCGGGGAGTGAGGTGAGCAGCACTCACCTCTGTTGCATTATGGCCTGGGGTGGTGGCAGATGGGCACCTTGTGAGAGCCTGACCCCACAGCCATGCTCACAGCATTCCTGAAGTACATCCAGAATATGGACCTTCTCTGGAGAGCAGCAGCTGTGGACATTTCCACTGAAATGCAGGGCCAGACAAAGGTGTCACTTTCCTCTTTACACAGCCAGGCAGCTCCCAGTTCAGATGACTTGCAGTTTAGGAAGGAAATGAGAAAGTTATTGCCATTCTTTTTCTCTGTTTAGTATTTACACCCATACTTTTCTCCTCCAATTTTCAAGGGAGGGAAGAGCCCCAGCAACTCGCATTTTCTTGGATGTTTCCTGCTGTTGCACCCTTACCAATATACAAAAAGATGTGAAATTCCTGTAACCAAATGGAGACAATTTAGAAAACTGGACTCTACAGATCAGTGAATGGGTCACATGGCTGATAAAAAGAGGCTTGCATTCAAATCCTTGTGTCCTGATCTGTTTGTGCATTTTGACACTGCTTAGTGTCTGGATTAGAAAATCAGAAGCAGGCTGATGAGAACCAGAACCCAATTTCCTCTACATCCAGGTGGAGGACACTGAGAACCTGACTGTGGATTCATCTTTCTCTCTTATTCTCCACCTGCCACTCCAAGTCTTGCATTTCTTTCCATATAGTCAAACAGCTACACATGAAAACTAAAATTTGGAGCCACCCAGACTGAAGTGTGGATATGAATTTCCTCTGTGTGAGTTGCAAACTCAACACAGGTTCCTCATTGAACAAGTGCACGTAGCCACTAGGGTAGTGTATACAGTCGGAGAACACTGCTGACCTCTACTCTTTAATGAATATAAGACCGCTCAGTCAGGCCTCCAGACTTTCAGGAATGGGCCTACCCTCTGATCCTAGATTGATATAGTCTTCTTCTTTTTGAGAAGGGAGTTCTGCATCCAGAAATATGTCTGGAGTGTTTCCTATCGACTAGCTTTATGCGGCTCCTTAACAAATGGTTTTGTAGATCATCTTTCTCAGGCTGTATCTAGTCATTGCAGAACAGTCTGAGAAGGTACTTGAGTCAGGATCTGTGAGCCACTCAGATAGGGCAAGGTGTTGGTATCTCGCATGAGGTGGGATCAGTAGGGTCAGGTCATCATGTTGTATAGGTACTAACTAGCACCACATTGGTATGTACTTTACATTCCTCTAGGCAAGTGTATCTCCCTTTTCTCTTTGCAGCAGAGAGGTCTGAAGGGATAAAAGCATGATTCTCCTGAAAGGGGTAAACACTCCAATCATACTGGGATTCATGCTAATCACAATTATTTCATATATATATTTTTTTTGTGCCCAGTGATTCCTGAATCTACCGATTCTGTTTGCAGTGCAGTTCAAGTACTCAGTATAATCTGCCTGCACCATCCATGAATGAGTTAAAAGAAAATAAAAATCTTTTTCACTTTATCAGCTTGATAATAATACAGGGTTTAATTGACCTCACTGCAGCAGAATTTCAAATTCTGAAATAAAAAGTGAAAAGTCAGGGATCTTAAATTTTGTGTTAATAGATCTTAATGAATCACCCTGAAATAGCTGGCTCAAACAAGTCAGAACACTGTCAGCCAGCTCAGTTTGCCAAGAATCCATTTCTCTTCTAGGAGATAAATGAGGTTCCTCAGTGTGGAGAATGCAGAGTGCTAGTGTTATGCCCTTTTATTTTAGAGTTGATTTATTCCAGTTGTGATGAAAGGTCACAAATTTCAGTGTTCGTTTTTTGCTTCCTTCAATTTTTACAAATGAAACTTTCTACAGTAGGGCTAATAAGACATCTGAGAGTACACTTCGTGTCAGTCAGTTCTACCATTATCCTTATGATTCAAATGACCATTATTAAGATATATTTTAATTTTTGTCATTTGTAATGTCTGTATTTTAAAGTCCTATCTAGTGTCTAGTGAGTTAATACAAAACTTGTGAATCACTACAGGGCATTTGGAATAAATCCCTGTATTACCTAACACCCTTAATGTTTTTCAAGATGCCCCTATTATGTTGACCTTGGCATGCCAACGAATTACTAGGGAAAAAGTGTACTGCGTCAATAAGTATCTATCTTTCAGCTAGGTGACATTGGCTGGTATTACATTGCATTCTGCAAATGCCAGTTGGTCTTAATTCTGGAACAAAATCAAACTCAAATGCTTGTTGATAATTAAAACTTTCAATGAGTGATGTTTGAATGCTTCAGGGGCAACTTATTTGGAATCTTGAATCCAATTGCATTCTTCATCCTGAAGAATGGAATTCTAGATTATGATAATGAAGCTGATAGGAGATAGGTTGTAAAACTAGTTTCAGAGCTGTGAAAGAAAGGAGATATAAAGGATCATGTAACATTATCCTATAATATGCTCTTAACTTAATAGTGACAAGCAGAGGAAGGGGCTAGGGGAAGGAAAACCCAAAAGTGAGGGTTTGACAGAGTTTCAAAATACTGTTTATTATAATAAAAAATTCTGGACTAATGCTTAGTGTGAGACAAACCATGTGAAAAATAATAGTCCTCCAAACTGTGGGGCAAAAGAAGATGCTGTAGGAAACAAAGTAAGGTGGAAAATCTCTACTTCCATCTTAAACAAATCTTTTCAGGAAGCCTTACCTAAAGTACAGAATCCCATGATATGGCATTGTCTTCAGGATAGCTAGATTAATTCTTATCTGTACTTCTAGATATTCTGAGCTGAATTATTTCCTGAACTGTTATTCCAAAGTCTATAAAAGAGTGATAATGGAAACTGTAGTCACATTGTTTTTTCAGTGTTGTATGGTCAAGATATGAGAAGAACACAATGAAAATGACACAGCCACAGAGGTGAAAATGTGACTTTTGATTAACAGGTTGAAGGTCCAGTGAATAAGAGATAATAATAATAGATAGAGATAACCAAATGGCACAAATGTCTTAAGTGCAGTGAGAGTACTTCAGTACTACAATTAGTACTGAAGTTAGCCACAATGAATTAGAATATTTGAAATAAACTATTGCTGGGTTTGCTGTGCATATCATTAGATACATTCTGATGCTTTTGTGTATATCACTAGATACATTCTGATGCTTTGCCTCAACATTTCTTTCTTCAATCAAAGATGATTCTTCATGTTTAGTTCATTAACTCAATTCAATTCTTCCTCCATTTTACTTAACCTCTGACTTGAAGACTGTCACGTTTCTCCTCAGCTTTTTCCTCTTGAAGCTAAAATAAAAGCATTTTTGTCATAGGTTATACCATTTAGGTTTTTGATCATGCTTGTTTTTCTCTTTCAGACTATCACCAATGAGTCCACCTTTCTGAGGTATGGCACTGAAATTTTATTTCTCCTAGCAAAGACCTTGCCAGTATTTGTCAATGTGCTTGTTCAAGATCACTGTAGTTCTTGTTGGTAGACCAAAGAAAGGAAAAGTAATAAGACAATTTACTAAGATTACTGTTGTTGAAACTTGGGCAACTATTTCTAAAAGAGTCATTCTCTTTCTAATAACCTTATAGAGTACACATAGTTTTATTAATTTTTTCATAATTTATGGTATTCATGGCTCATTCTTGAATTTCCTGAAATAAGGCCCAAATTCTGACATCAAGCCATTTCCTATTAGAAGAAAGAAGCCCTTACAGTATCTTTTGTTCCCAATATGCAGAAATCCAAAATATGTTTCATGTAAGTGAAGTCAAAATCTAGCACTTTAAACTGCAACTGTGCCTTTACTATAATAATCATAGGTTTTTTATTATTTTTAATAGAATTCTTTCTGCTAGAATTTGGCTCAAAAATGTAAGTTATTTAACAGATATAATTAGGTTGCTAAGCATTAACAGTTAATTATCATATTAATAAACAGTTATTACTCTCGTCTATACTGAACCATGCCAAAGCAGCATTATTATGCATGCATTGCTCTTAGGCAACGTAATTGTCCTTAAAGGAAATCATTACAATTTAAATGAAATTGGGAGCTACTGGTTAGGGAAGGCTGTAGGGCATGCACAATACATACTAAGCAAGGAACTGTAATTTCCCCAAATCACATCTTTTCAGTAATTTCACATCACAGGGCTATCTCTGTTTAGTTAAGAGGAAAACAGTTTATTTTTGCCTTGCAATTTTACAAGGGCATTATTTAAACAAGGACAAGACAGTCCCCAAAATGAAGGGAATGCAGTCACTGCATCATATTATTTAATACGGGTTAGTCAACTATGATCATAATTTAAAATTTGGTTTATTTCAGACTATATTCTAAGGAATGGATTTGCTGTGACACTAGTACATGCTGCCCAAGCAATGTGAATCATAGACTGAAGGCTAGAAGTCCCCTGAATGACATCCAATGTAAAACATATTTCTGTATAGAAGTAACTGTGTCTTTTTGCTGATTAGATTTTTGCTTGCTTTTGCGTGCTCTTTCTCTGTTTAACAGATACACTAAAGACTTGTTCTCCTCTATGACATTTTTTGTCATATGAAGGTTAATTGTTTGACTTAATCTCTTTGACATCTGTTAAAATACAAGGAGTTTGAACATTAGTTCCTGGTATCTTCTTAGGCTGATAACTAATTAATGTTTTATAGCACCATAAACATTTCCTTAGTTTAAGTGAATGACTCACTTTTTAAAAAAGGTTATTTCATGTGTGGGTGCTAAGGATTTTTCAGCTGAATTAGCCAAAAGCTCAAGATTAACTTTATTAATAAGCATTATTTGATAAATGTGACATGTGGCAAATGATATGGCTCATAAAGTACTATAACAGAAAACAATCTATAGCCTGTTTTCTCCTCAGCAGCAATATATATTAAAACTTTTGGTTATTTGCAAAATGATCGCCAAAATAGTTAAGAAAATTCCTCTAACCTATACTAGCAACATAAGTCTGCCTTATGTTTGCTTTTTCGTACAATCTGAACACTTTTTCTTTCATATATGTTAGGCTAAAGTAAGAGTACATCAGTGTACAGTTGAATTGTGTCAATAGAAAAAACAGAGTAGTGATAGAGATCTAGCCCAATACAGAATATATAAATCAAAAAATCAATCTGAGCCTCTTTTTTGATACTGGAAAGAACTTGAACACATTAATTACATATTGTTTATAATAACGTTAAAGCAAGTCACAGTGGAGTACAGAAGAGTGACATTTTTATGTCTACTATCTCTAACTATGATGAAAATGTGTGCTAAACTACACACAAATTGAAAGCAAGTGTCTTTGACAAGAAACTCATTGTCCTGTCTTTAATACGAGCTTTTAAGTGTGAGATTCTGCCTTCCTTGTCCACAATGTCAACCAGGAATACTGTTTTGAGTCCTTGGTATAAACAAGAATAGAATCTGACCTCCGTGCTGCAGAGGCTGCTACTATCTGCATTATCAGAATAAGCTTGTGTGATTTTCTAAATCCATACTTACATTGCTTTTAAAAAAAATTAAAAGTAACTTTTCTCATATTGAGAGCTACTATCAGTGGCCTTCATTATTTCCAGCTTTTATGGCATTTGAAGCCTATGATTAACTGCAAGTATCTGAATGTGTGACCTTACAAAATATTCCTGTCGTTTCTGTTTTTTACCTTGTGCCTATAAATGAAGGTCATCAAGGCTATCAGTGAGGGGTTATGACATTACCATAGTTGGCATGAGGTAGGGAGCAAGAACTTGTGATTATATGTGTGCCACTGCCAAAAATGCCAGTTGAACAGGGTTCAGATCGCTGCTCTGAAATAGATAATAGGCTCCTGGCTGCAATTACTCTGACACTCCTTGTGCTACCAAAATGCATTAGGGACTTAACAGTGAACACGTAGAATTCACAGCACCCATTGTAAAGCATTTTTTGGTGCAGTCCAGCCACCACATTCCCATTTAATTACAAAAGTCAATGCTTGGAAATGAATGCCAGAATCATTGCTTGCATTAAGCTTGAAGAGGAGCCAAAATGCTGAGCAGTAAAATCTAGTCATGTAACTGATACCACTAGAGCTACTTGATGGGATTTGATCCAAAGCTTATTCCAGAAGGAATACAAAATCTTTCATTCATTCCTTAGGGCTTGTGTGTCTATTTACAATCACCAACTGGATATTACAATGTCTTTAGCCCTGAGTAAGAAGGCAGTGTTATAAGGCAATATTCAGGTAGGTTTATGTCTCTATTTGTCACCTTGCCAAATAGAAGACAATAATTTTGCTTGATCCTCTGGAACTGCATGTGTTGCAAGTACAAGAGGCAGTCTTGTGCTAAGTGCAGGTTGTAAATACTGACCAATAAGGTATTAGAGATACAAGGAAGGATAGCTGATGGATAATGGTAGAATACCAACATCTTTTCAAGATCATGAGACAGTATCTGTTGTCAAAACATTCTGCGGTGGGAACTTTCACAAATATTGTTTGCCATGATGGATCAACCTTCTCCTCCTACTATTTTAACTTCTAGGCCAAGTTTTGCATTCACTATTTCCTATTATTTTTGAAGCTAGAATTATTACAAAAAAATCAGGAAGTATTATTTATCAGACATAGGCAGCCAATATAATTTTCCCCCAGTTTTCCAGATGAGAGCCTGACCTAGTATTTCTATTTGAATTACAGGAAATACAGAAAGTTTAGCTAACTAAATAATCCTACAAGAACTATTTTATAACAAACAACCCCTGAACAAAGGCCGCATTAGTAAAAAGGAACTATTTCTATGGAACAGCATATTCTTGTTCTCTTTAGGGGAACATTGCAGTGCTTCTCATTTTCTGTAATAGTGCATCACTGTGATAATAACTGGGACAGTATTACCAGTATTCCACAGGCATAGCTGCATGAAGATTGCACATAATCAATTATCCTTGTTTTTGGTATTACTAACATGCTTTTTTTCTTCTCTACAAAAATATGAGTCAAAGGATCACCTCAGTAATGACCTTTGGTAGACCTCAGTGCTCCGTCATGTTAGCCAATTGTTTCCAAAAAACTTAGTGTCGATATACTTATTAACTGGTTTTAGTGAATGTGAGTGTAAGTTTAGACTATGCTGTACCAGTCAACAACCTGTACAGATACATTTCTTTTAGCCCCAAGACTTAATAAGGAAAAATAGTGCCAGTGATAAAACGAATCAACATTTCATCAAATAAATGCTGTGTGACACTCTATGCACAAATCACCATCTGTGACATTTTTGCAGAGGTATAAGGTAGCAGTATGATATTAACTCTGAATCCTGGTAATGACTGACTGCAAATATAATGGATTTTGTTCCTTGAAATGTCATCAGGAACACTTAATTTCTTTGAGAAGTAGACGTTCTTAGTAGTAACTCTAAGCAATTCTTCTCTTAAGGTCAGTTTTGGGGTTTTTTTTTGCATTTGCATCATTTTCTTGGAAGATATCAAAATGATACTGATAATTTTTCTTTAGTGCTAACTGAATTTTATAATGTTTTTATTTTGCAAAGGAATACTTTGTTTTTCATTTAAGTTTTTTTTTTTTTGTAAGGCTTGTATTACAATACACTGTAGTTTATGCTCCAAAAATAATCTGTAGAAAGCCTGATTTTTCTAGCTCTTTAATTTTAAAATCATAAAACCTATTCTTTTTAGGTAGTTGAATTTCTACTGTATTTGAAGTGAACTAAATAGTGGGTCCCTGTTTCAATCCTAAACATCAAAACTCTCAGTAGACTTCTAAAAAAAGTCTTTCAATTTTCCCTTCTAAGAGGTAAGAAAGCAGGAAAAGAGAGAGAAAACTTTGTATACCAGTGTTGCAGAGACCCATCCACAGGATCAGAGAGCAGTTGATTGAAATCTAGTTTCAAACTCTGCTAGAACTTAATTGTGAGAGACAGAACGGTGCACCTGCTGAGGGCACGGATGGACTGTGGGGGGAGGGGAGGTATTCACTCCTGTTACCTGGTAGAAACAGTCCTCAGACAAAAACTTATTGCCAAAGAGGCTTTTCTGTGGAGAACTGACTATATAAAACAATCTATTGTATTGTAGAACCTATCATATCCAATACAGCAAAATATTAACTATCATAATTAAAATGCATCACACACTGGATGAAAACAGTGGAACATTTTGAATTTGAAAATTCAATGCTCTAGTTTGGTTGATATTTAGAGATGTATTTGTAGGCGAGTGAATACCCTACACTTTGTAACTCCTGTATTGCTCCTAGTGTCTTTCCAGGCTTGGAGGATATAGGGTGATGTTCTGGTAAAAGCACATGCCATGAAAGCGGTAGAGAATACGCAAGGAGAATGCATCAAAGGGCAGGAGACAGGATTAAAAAAATAAGTATTATGGTGCAGAAGTGGGAAAATAAGATGTTAACCTGAGAAACCAGAAAGGGAAGGGGTGTTCCAACACATCTATGTTATAAGAAACACAAGGCAAAACCTTCAAAGTGAAATTTTGCATTTATGAAACTCGCTTTCTTCCCTTCCTTCCTTCCCTTGCTGCTTAGGTTATAAACTTTTCAGAGCAGCTGGAGGAAATCAACCCTCTGTATGCTTGAATAACTCTCTGGGCAATACAAATGAGTCATCAATGAGTTTAGTGTGCAGCAGGAGAAAGATGATACTGGAACAAAATGTTCCGGTGCGTATTTGTGTAGTGTCTAGCATAATGGGCCTCTGCTACTGACTGAGGCCTCTGGGCATTCCAATGATGTAAATATTAACTAATAATAATAAAAGGACAAGCACTTTATTTGCATCCATGTTGCCATCTGTTGTGTAGACTGAATCAATATCAAGTACATGTTTAGTTTCATTTACTTTTCTCTAAGCAGTGCACTTCATTTGCTGCAAATAACTGACAGTTTAAAAAGCTTCCAGGAAATTTTTAGCATTGAGAGACACTTTCAATGTTTTTTAAATCTCCTTGCTAATCAGCAGTATCTGTAGGCTGGAATTAGAAATAGCATATTGATTTAGGGCAACAAAGATGATTAGGGGACTGGAGCATCTCTCTTACATGGATATGCTGAGGGAGCTGGGCCTATTCAGCCTCTGGAGGGGACAACCCTGAGGGGACTTCATTAATGTTTTTAAGTATCTGAAGGGAAGGAATCAAGAGGATAGAGCTAGACTCTTTTTGGTGGTGCCAAGCAATAGGACAAGAGGCAATGGGCAGAAACTGATGCACAGGAAGTCCCACCTGAATATGAGGAAGAACTTCTTGCTGTGCAGGGGACCACACATTGGAACAGATTGCCCAGAGAGGTTGTGGAGCCTCCCTCATGGAAGGCAGTCAAGAACTGTCTGGATGTAATTCTGTGCAATGTGGTCCAGGATGGCCCTGCTTGAGCAGGGTGGTTGGACAAGACTGCCTCCAGCAGTCCCTTTCAGCCTTACCTATTCTGTAATTCTGTGATACAGTTCTGAATGTGTTGCAATGAAAAATATATCAAATGATAATCATCATTTTTGTTATCTGAAAAGAAGGTGCCAGACTACTTACACAGGAAATAGAAGTATTTTTCTTGAATGAAGTGCCATAACTAATGTAGAATTTGCTTTCTTTTTTTACAATATATTAATAAAGTACTGTACCCAATAATTACTAGTATGTTTGGAAGGACAGAGGACACCACTGAAATCACTGTGGCTGTTGGCTAATACATTGCCCTTCTCAAGCATATGTCCAAAAAGGTTTTCACATTGCTTCAGTTGCTTGACCTGAATTTTTTCCTCCAGATGGCAAAGGTGTTTATGCCTTTGGGGTCATAGTGATAGCACCGACTATGAATATAGCCAATGTGCTGTACAGGACGCTAGATTAAAATAGTCTTAGCATTAAACTTGGCTCAAAGAATAGACAGCTGCCCCTGGTGACCTTTTGTGTAGATATGAATCATGGAATCATTGAATGGCTGGGGTTGGAAGAGACCTTCAAGATCATGTAGTTCCAACCCTTCTGCCATGAGCAGAGACACCTTCCACTATACCAGGTTGCTCAAAGTCCCATGCAGCTTGGCCTTGAAGACTTCCAGGGATGGGGTATTCACAGCTTCTCTGCGTAACCTGTTCCAGGACCTCACTACCCTCTGCATAAAGAATTTCTTCCTAACGTCTAATATGAATCTCTTCTCTTTTAGTTTAAAACCATTCTCCCTTGTCCTATCACTATCTGCACATGTAAAATATTGCTCTCAGTGGTCTTGGATTTTTGCAACCATCTATTTCACATTGCTATTACAATATGGAATAAAACATGACAGATAACTACTGGGAAATATTATATAATGCTAGAAGTACATGTTGATAGAAGCTTGTATGTTGCTATATGGACGCATCTAAACTAGAAGCAAGCAAACCAACTTCTGTTTTAGTATCTCGAACATGTGGTCACAGACTGAATAAACTAGAAAATAAGAAATTATATTCCAGGGATATGGGACTGGGAAAAAAACCTTCAGTTATCAGAGTGTTAATCAGCTATATATAAGCTCCCATTAAGACACTTGAACCAAAAGAACCTGTGTGAATATTGCATATCCAAGCAGGACAATACTGAGTTGGTGTTGGGACTACATTCAGCAATGCTGGAGTAGCTAGTACAGTGTAGTCTCTTCCGGGTGTTCACAATTCAGAGGAGAGGTGATCACAGTGTCTACTTCTTGCTTTATATATAGTAATATGTTCTAAAATATTGTAAAAGCAAAAAAGATCTTAGCAATATTCTGTAAGTGAAATCACCAATGCACCAGATTGTTAGAAAATTAGAAATGGGTGGAAATGACTGAACTTTCTGTGTTATCTCTGTTATAAATGGTATAGCAAAATTAGACATGTTAGAAGGATTTCTATTGCTATGTGTATTTTATTCCTGAATAGCAAATTTCTTTTGAGTCGTATGTCTAATTAATCTGTTATAGATTTCCCTTCCTGTGTGGTCAGAAATTTTTCACAAATCATTGGCCAAGTAGGTGCTTTCTAAGACAGCTTCTCATTACTTTCTCATCTAAGATAGGCTCACGTAAGGCTAGGGTAGATTTATTGTACTGTAGGGGATGAAATAGGTGAATTAATAGGCATTTCACACCATTAATTTCTATGGGGAAAGTCCAAAAATTGTTCATAATGTCCTGTAAATTAGAGCCCTTCCCATTAAGCTTACTTGGAATCTTTTTTACTGGCTTTCATTCTGCTGATGTATAAAGGAACTGTAAATTGGTGCAATCATTATGCCAGAAGGCAAGAAGGTCTAAGTTAAAGTAAGTTGGGAACCTAATTGACCCATATTGTCTTCAGGGTCCTTGGTGTGCAAACTCATGCAAATCAGCTTTCTCCTGTCCACTTTCAAGGAAATTCACAGTGGTGTGTCTGTACAAAATGTGCTCAGTTTGTTGGCACAAGGCTTAAACTGGCATAACTTTCTGACATACCACATATATAGTAATTTCAAAGGTTCATACCTTCTAAGGCCAGAAAAGATCATCTTATTCAACTTACCAGACTTAACACAAACCATGGGACTCTTTGAACTAATTTGTGATTCAACTGTAACAGATGTAACTGAAGGATTAAAGTGACAGTAATTTTTAATGATTTTCAGCCCCTTGAACACTTTCACAATATAAATGCAATGTCCGGAATTAAACCCTGACAACACAGCTTTCTTACCTTAGCTAGATTTCCTGAATTTGCTAGCGCCTGTAAACTGTGTACTGAAAAATACGTAAATGGAGCATAGTATTTAAAAGAAAAATGTAAAATTGCATTTTAAAATTTCCACTAAGAAAGCATCAAACATAAAGCCTGGGAAAAATTAATCATTAAAATAGTACTGATATCCACTCAGCAGAACCTAATGACAAGTCAGTAAGACTAGGTGCAAAAGAATTTGATTTATCTTCACATGCCATTTTAAACCTTGATCTGTAATTACCAAGTAAAGCCTCTGGTAAAATATAAAAAATACCCCTTATTATGCTGTTATTATTTTTTCCCTTTTTATTCAGTTCACAGCCAAAACAATTCTAGGATGAATGAAAGGAGAGAAGTTAGCTCAAAAGTAAAAGGGTATATTTTACTTCCTACTGTTCCTTTGCATCAGTATGGGTATGAATCGTACCCACCAGCCTCACATATGATTGTGTTTAGTTGAAGCATAATTTATTAAATTAATTCTTTTGCCAGAATTTAAAGTGTTTTGAGAACTCTGTTTCTCTAAACCCAGCGAAAAGGCAGAAGAGTTGGAATTATGTTCACATCTCCAGCCAGAGCAGTTAGCACCGAAAAGCATGGCCAACAGTCCAGACATTGGAATGGGGGATTTTATGTTTGTTTGTTGCCAAGGTGGCCTATTCTGATGCTACATCTTGACAGCAATTGTTTAAGATGGACAAGGGGCATGGAGCATCTGTTGTTTATAAAATACAGAAACTGCAATAGAGAATGACTTTGGGGACAGCATGAAAAGCAAATATCCCCTCACTACAGAGTTAGTGGAAGATGAGACCTTGCTTCACAATAGGTATTCAGCAGAATAATACTGAACATACTTAGGGAAAAGACTGCAGAATATGGCTATGAATCAAGCAAAACACAGGCCCAAAACAAATGCAATATCATTCTGCTAGCAGGGAAACAGACCTACAGTACTTGCCTTGTGAGTAAGGATATGTTATGAAAAAAAGATGCATTCTTGAGAAAGTTCACACTTTTCTTTCTCATTGTAGCTACCACAATGTATGTCTCTATTTAAGACAAGAAAAAAAGAGGTGGTCTATTGCGTCAAACTATTTGTTTGGATTTCCCACTTGATTAGCATAGGTGCTAGTGATTGTAATTTGAGTAAAGCTCAATAAACAAAAGGTTTAGTGAAGCCAGGATAAATAAAGCTTTACTTTCTGGCTTGATCAGACCTTTCTGATCACTGTAGACCTGCCCAGAAATTCCTGGGCTGTGTCTGATGCTTCTTGCTGTCTTCAGGCCTAATCCTGTCCTGGCCTTGCTGATGATTTACCAGTTTGACCTTAGGTGTTTCCCGTCCCTACAAACTTGTCTGGGGTTCTGGACTCTTGGCTGGTCATGGTTCACCACCAGTTCTGCTGGTCTAAATCCAGACATTTCTAATTTTGGAGAGCATGGGCATGATAAGAACACAAAGATGTTGAGAATTCTGCTGCAGTGATAACCTGCCTACAAATCTCTCAGGAAAAGATGCTGAAATGATAAAGATAAAAGACATGAAAGGAAAGGGTAACCAAGTCACAGCACTTAAAAGTGGTGAATATAGCTATAAAAAGGAAACTGAGCAACAGTTAGAGCCTTTGTCAGCAGATCTGGTGCCAGCAGCAGTAGCTGCCTTCTGTCTGTGCAATGGCTTTCAATCAAAGACCTGTTCCCCCCCTCGCCCTTTTACTAACCTTGTGTCCATCAGTTGCTGGTATTCATATATAGCTTTACAGTGAATTTGGCACTTTGCGTAAAAGAAACTTTGAATCCTCTTTACAGATGATATTAAAGAAAAATAATGCCCAAGGCATCACAGCTAACAAAAAGGAGGGTCATGCATGAGCTGTTTCTCCTTTATGGTCAAGCACAGTAGTAAGAGCTGGATGAATTCAACCTTGTGTATGCTTGAGTGAGTCCATGTGCAATACAAATGAGTGATCAATGGGTTCAGTGTGCTGCAAAAGAATAACAGGATTGGGAAGCAGTAGATACGAGGGAACACTGTAACATCTCAATAGTCTTCTAAAGAGAGCCTCATTACCATCATGAAATATTGCAAGGAGCACAGAATAGGTAAACGGCTTTAATAGCTGTTTTG
>NW_008682800.1:0-222 GCF_000695815.1 Acanthisitta chloris
TAAGGATGTAGGATTGAAGGATGTAGGATGTAGAATGTAGGATGTAAGGATGTAGGATGTAAGGATGTAAGGATGTAAGGATGTAAGGATGTAGGATTGAAGGATGTAGGATGTAGAATGTAGGATGTAAGGATGTAGGATGTAAGGATGTAGGATGTAGGATGTAAGAATGTAAGGATATAAGGATGTAAGGATGTAGGATGCAAGGATTTAAGGAGGGCG
>NW_008682800.1:315-801 GCF_000695815.1 Acanthisitta chloris
TAAGGATGTAGGATGTAAGGATGTAGGATGTAAAGATGTAGGATGTAAGGATGTAAGGATGTAAGGATGTAGGATGTAAGGATATAAGGATGTAAGGATGTAAGGATATAGGGATGTAAGGATATAAGGATGTAAGGATATAGGGATGTAAGGATGCTCCGCAGAGCTTGGAGCGCGAGGAGGGCTCGGGCACGGAGCTGCTGGCGCCTCCTCTGAGCCTGTGCGGCGGCTTGTGCTGTCGGGGAAAGGGAAAAGCGAAATAGAAACGTGATTGGGTTGTTTTGTTTGTTTTTGTTGTTTCTTTTTCCGGGTTGTTATGTGCTATTTTGGGACGTGTGGGTTGTTCGCTGCCCTTTCCCTGATCAGCCAGCGCTGCTGCAGGAGTAGCCCCTTTTTCTTTCCTTTCCCCCTTTGCCTTCCCCCTCTCCCTTTCTTCTTTTCCTTTTCTTTTTCCCATTCCCTTTTTTCTTTTCCCTTTTTTTCTCT
>NW_008682800.1:1118-3812 GCF_000695815.1 Acanthisitta chloris
TTTCCCTTTTGTCTTTCCCTTTCCTTTCCCTTTCCCTTTCCCTTTCCTTTCCCTTTTCTTTTTCCCTTTTTCCTTTTCCCTTTTCCCCTCTCTCTTTTCTCTTTTCCCCTCCCCTTTCCCCAGGAAGGTCCTGAGCCTTTGATGGCTTTTGCATCACCTGTTGAAAATGTGTGTTTCCCATTTCACACCCTGCCTTGGAGCAGCCTCTGGACTCCTGGACAGAAAGGACTATTTCTGGGTACAGAATAGGTGTGATCAGTTGACAGGGGATGCACATCCATGCCCACAGTGCATACAGAGGCAGCTGCAGGTTCCTGTGCAGGGACTTGCTCAGGGCACATCCTGCCTGATTGCAATTAATTTCCCAGTGTCCTTGATTGCTGTGGGCAGGAAATCACCAGTTTGTGGGGAACTGAGCAGTTATGGGGTTTGCCCTCAATCAGAGGAGAACTTGTGTTGCCTGGTCATCTGAACCTGCTCATCCCTGGGAGGTAGCAAAGGATGGAAGCTCCATTAGACCTGCACAAGGTTAATGACTAGAATCATTAATCATGGAATCAATCATTTCCCTTCTGCCTTGTCCCTCCTCCTCCTTGTCCTTCCTCCTCCTTGTCCTTCCTGCTTTATTTCTGACCCCTCTGCCCCTGAGATGCTGCAGGCTGGCAGCGGTAGCCAGAGGCAGGATTTGGCCACTGGACCATGGCTGTGTACTGCCTGATGTTTCCTGGAATCAGTAACACAGTCATTGGTGCCAATCCCATTCCAGCCCCATTTTATCTCAGCCATCATGAACTTGCACTACAGATGGCAGAGAAATCCCTTTTACTATGACCCTGTGGGGCTGCACAGCAGATCAGGGAATGTTATGGCTTGGGGATTTCTTTGTGGGAGCAGGGAGAAGCCCTGCCCTGGGTAGGCAGGTGCAGGGGAACCATGTCCTTCACACACCAGCAGTCCCATGGCTCCAGTGTGACCAGCAGCACCACTGGTCCCAGCAGCATCCAGGCAGTATCCTGCAGTCAGCCCAGGGCTGATGTGCACGTGGGGGTCTGGAATCTCAGGATCCAATTTGCTCTCTGGGGAGGAGGCGAGTCCTTGGTTTAACCATTTCCCATAAACCCTGTGTGTGGCCTCTCTGCCTGCAGCACTTTTCCAGCACTCACCTGCTCCAGCCACTACCAGCCAGCATGGAAAAAAGCACTAGCATAGCGTAGCAAGTCTTGCCACCTCCTGTTCTTGGTGGGTTTTCGACTTTATTTAGAATAGAGTAGTTCAGTTGTAAGGGACCTACAACCCAGCAGTGATCAGGAGCAGCAGGGATCAGCAAGGTGGGCAGCAGATGCGCTCAGAGGCAGCGAGAGCAGATGCAAAGCCTGACCAGGGTTGCAGAATAAATTGAGTGAGGTTTACAGTCCCCTGTTTCAAGCACCAATGGTTCCCTGAGGGGGTTGTTGTGCCTGGGAAAGGGACACAGGGTTCACTCCCAATTCCTGGCATTACCAGGGAAATGCTCTTTCAGTCTGTGATGTATGGGGTGTAAAAATGGATGTAAGTGAATAAAAATAGATGTAGACATTGAACCAGGGTGGTCTGGCAGGTTTTGTGAGGCCACCCACACCTGAAAGCAAGCAGTGTGGGGAAAAAAATGATGGTAGGAGTAGGAAATAATCTTGTAATGCATCCTGGGGAGAAAACAAAGGACTCTCTGAATTTGATTAGAGGTGGTAAGGATGAGTTGATGATGTTACCCTTCATGTATGAGAGACCCTGGGCTATGACAAGGAAGGATAGGAAGGCTGTCCAGCCTGGGACCACAGTCACCCTGACCCCTGGGCAGGGTGTCACACCTCATGCTGGTAGCCAGCCATGCAGCTGGCAGGGCTGGGAGAATCTCAGCCATCCCGTGGGAAAGGGGCATGTGGATATGTTGGAGCAGGGAGGGAACCAGCTGCTGCAGGGAGCAGCATGGGGGGTCATGGAGCCATCCTTGTGGGGCTATAGTGTCTTGAAGGCAGTGGGGTGAGCACTGAGATGCTGCCAGAGGTTGGATGAGCAGGGCAGGGCTTTGGTTGCTCTTCCTAGGAACCAATGCAGGTGGCAGTGGGGACTGTGCAGAGCTAGTTCCTTTGACAAAGTGAGCTCATAGGGGATGCCTGCACTGTCCCCTTTTATAAAGGTTTATCAGAGGTCTCTAAAATCTCTTCTGGCATTTTTTCCTTAATGCCACAGGCTTTCAAGTGTGTAGATGTCTCATCTGAAGCTGAAGGTTACCACAGAGCCTGCCTGTCCGACCTACAGGCAGTGGAGATGATCTGCCTCTGGATTCCCCATGCTGGTCCCTTTGGGATGATCCCCAGGGCACAGTGGCTGTGGTGGGCAAGGCAGGGGACTAGTGTGCAGCTAGGCACGAGCTATCTGGTGGGTGGGCGTCAGGCTGCAAGGCTTGTGTGTTTAATTGAGTTTGGTTAATGAGCTGGGAGCAGCAGGCACAGCATTCAGCCGGGAGAGGCAGGTACGCAGGCGGGCAGAGACAGCGTGGACACGGACACGAGAGGAAAAGGAGTCACGAACCATCACGCTCGGGAGTTTGCCGTGTGTGGGCACGGAGGGATGTCGCACGCTGGGGCTGCGGTGCCGCTGTGTCGGATGGCAGGGCTCCCGCGGGGTGCGGGGCTGGGGGCCGGCAGGGATGCG
>NW_008682801.1:0-14685 GCF_000695815.1 Acanthisitta chloris
GGCCCAGATGTAGGACCTTGCACGTCAAGGTCCTACTTACATTTACTTTTACACTTACATTTATATTCAAGTAGAAACTCTTTTCATGATCTTGACCATCTGTAACTGTGAACATTTGTACCATTTCTTTGTGTTCTTAAACCTTCTGCCACAGTGGTATTTTCTGCTCATTTATTTATGTGATGCTGTTGACCACTGTTTTCCACCACATACGTCACTGGAAATGTTTGTGTGTTCTTCATTCTGCACTTCTTGTCAGATGTAACGGAATTTAAATGGAGACTGTGAGAATGTTCACCCCAGACAAAAACATTGTCAATAATTCATACACATTTTCTACTTGGCTTTAAGGAATTGTGAAGCAAATTCCAAATGGTTAAACTTTATTTATGGCTGGTTAAGGAATAAAACCCAAATCTTTTGGGTGAATATAAAATGCTTTGAAGCCTTTTGGCTCCATTCAGCCGTGAGTAGAGTTTTAGAAGCTTCAAAGATTACCTAAAATAACCGTACTCATTTTATTCATCTCATCAGCAAAGTCCATCTCATCAGCCAGTGAGATTCCAGCAAAACTTTTAGGCTCCAAAATGGACTTTCCCTGTGAAATTGCTGTGTGTGGTACTTACAGAGACTGTAAAGTACAGGATGACACATGAGTGATGTGTCTTTTTAGGTAAGAAAACTTGGAATTTCTGTTTACTGAGGGGAAAAGGGATTAGATCCCCATGAAGGATTCAGTTCTCTCTGCTCTAGTGAGGCCCACCTGGAGTGCTGCACACAGCTCTGGTGTCCCAACATCAGAGGGACACGGAACTGTTGGAGCAAGTCCAGAGGAGGCCACAAAACTGCTCAGAGCACTGGAGCACCTTCCCTACGAGGACAGGCTGAGAGAGTTGGGGTTGTTCAGCCTGGAGAAGAGAAGGCTGTATGGAGACCTCAGAGCAACCTGCCAGGATCTAAAAGATCTCCAGGGAAGCTTCAGAGGGACTCTTGGTTAGAAGCTGCAGTGACAGGACAAGGAGTAATGGGGATAAATTGTAAGATGGAAATTTAGGTTAGAGCTGAGGCAGAATTTTTGCTGTGAGGGTGGTGAGACACTGGCACAGGTTGCCCAGGGAGGCAGTGGCTGGCCCAACCATGGCAGTGTTCAAGGCCAGGTTGGATGAAGCCTTGAGCAACTTGTTCTGGTGGGAGGTGTCCCTGCCCAGGGCAGGGGGTTGGGGCTGGGTGATCTCTGATGTCCATTCCAGCCCCTTAAGATTCTGTGATCTGCCTTTGTATGCAGATCTAAACCAGCCACAGAGTAGTCATTTTACCCTTATATACAGAGAACAGACTGTGTTCAGACAGGTTTCTTCCTGGACCAATAGTATTTGATCCATGAACAGGTAGTCTTGCTATTTCCAGAAGTGTCTTTTAGGGCTAAGTAAGGTAGGGACTAAGCAACAGGCAAGGCTGTAATATCTTATGAAACATTAATGCCTGAGATGTTGATTCCAGGAGGTTGCTCTGAGAGGGTTTTGGAAGTTTTAATGTAGTTTCAGTTCTCTGTACAGACTCTTTACAGACAAGGAGTAATGGGGATAAATTGTAAGATGGAAATTTAGGTTAGAGCTGAGGCAGAATTTTTGCTGTGAGGGTGGTGAGACACTGGCACAGGTTGCCCAGGGAGGCAGTGGCTGGCCCAACCATGGCAGTGTTCAAGGCCAGGTTGGATGAAGCCTTGAGCAACTTGTTCTGGTGGGAGGTGTCCCTGCCCAGGGCAGGGGGTTGGGGCTGGGTGATCTCTGATGTCCATTCCAGCCCCTTAAGATTCTGTGATCTGCCTTTGTATGCAGATCTAAACCAGCCACAGAGTAGTCATTTTACCCTTATATACAGAGAACAGACTGTGTTCAGACAGGTTTCTTCCTGGACCAATAGTATTTGATCCATGAACAGGTAGTCTTGCTATTTCCAGAAGTGTCTTTTAGGGCTAAGTAAGGTAGGGACTAAGCAACAGGCAAGGCTGTAATATCTTATGAAACATTAATGCCTGAGATGTTGATTCCAGGAGGTTGCTCTGAGAGGGTTTTGGAAGTTTTAATGTAGTTTCAGTTCTCTGTACAGACTCTTTCTATTCCCCACCCCTACACACATGAAAGCCAATCTGTAGCTGGTTTGGTTTTGGTTTCCTTTTCCCACAGGCTCCTGATGGTCTTCATTCTGCTATTCTCACTGAAGCATTGATAACATATGGAAGAAATTTATATTTTCCTCAAGAAATATGTATTTTTTACCCTGTATTTCACATCTAAATAGTGCTATGACTTGTGAGGAGGAAAGGAACTTGCCTTCTTAGTCTGTTGCGCATGTACGTGGTAAGTGGGTGTCGTATAACTTTACTTGGCCTGTGCAGCAATCATTGTTCCTACTGGCATCTTGTCTTTAATGTCCCTTCACACACAGTTTTTAAAACCAAGTTAACACAGAGAACACTTTTTTTAAACTTTCACTTTCAGTGATTTAGGTATCTTAAATATCTAGCAGGTCAAAAGGGGTGATTCTTTCTCTCTACTGTGAGACCTACTTGGAATACTGCACACACCATGTCCTCAACAGAAGAAGGACATGGAACTGTTGGAGCAAGTTCAGAGGAGGCCAGAAAGTTGCTAAGAGGACTGGAGGATTTCTCCTATGAGGACAGGCTGAGGGAGTTGAAGCTTTCAGCCTGGAGAACAGAAGGTTGTGTGGAGACCTCAGAGTAACTTTTCCGTATCTGAAGGGCCTACAAGGGAGCCAGAGAGGGACTCTGTGTTAGGAACTGCAGTGACAGGACAAGGGTAATGTGTTCAAACTGAAGAAGGGAAAGTCTAGGTTGGATGTGAGAAAGAAGTTTTTCCCTGTGAGGGTGGTGAGACATTGGCACAGGTTGCCCAGGGACGTGGTGGCTGCCCCAACACTGGCGATGTTCAAGACCAGGCTGGATGAGGCCTTGAGGAACCTGATCTAGTGAGGAGGTGTCCTTGCCCATGGCAAGGGGTTGGGACTGGATGATCTGTAAGGTCCATTCCAACCCCTAAATTCTATGATTCCAAATAAGGTACCTAAAGCTAAGGTTTAGCTAAGGTTTCCAATAAGCTAAAATCAACCATTCCTGCAGCCTTCTAGATCTCCCCAGAGAACTTCTGTTGCATGATTATCTGTGATTTCCTCATTCAGTGTCCATTAAATATATATGGAATTCCTTATTCTGTCTCTTCCCAAGGTCTGGGCTTTCTCTTTCTGAGCTTCATCCGTGTGTCTCAGCAGCATCTGGTTGTGGAATACACTAAACTTGGGCAAAGTCACATTTATTTGGACTAGAGAAAAAGACCAAAAATATTTTTGATGTTACAGTTTATTGGGTTTTATATTTCTTCATAGGTTGATTCATTGAGTTATCTATGTGAAATCAAAATGCAAAGCAGCTTTAAACTTCTTGTGTGCTCAGAGGATGTTGGTTGCCCTTTTCTGCTCAGTCTTTGGTTTGCTTTGCTTGGACAGAGACAATAAACTGATATTCAGAGTTGCTTGGCTGTAGTCAAGTTGAGCAATGCACACCCAACCTGTGGGGCATGGTGGTTGCTTAGTTCATGCATGTAAATTTGGGGGTTTTGAAAACTGAAACAAGTCCACGCCCACAGTGTCTTCTTGGAAAGTTTGTTCTAGCATTTAACCTTAATGGGCATTATTAATTTAATGGTCCCTTTTTCAGAAACGTTGAGTAGTCACAGTTGTTAGAGAAGTCCAAACCACTGAGTGCTTAGCCCCATTGGAGTATTAATTTTGAAGTGTTATGAAATTCGTGCTGCAGCTGGGGTATATCTTCATGCAATTAGTTCCATCTTTTATGATTTATTTCAAACCTACCATAAACTTTGCTGCTTTACACCTGCAATATACATTAATGGGCAAAGAGAAGTCTCAGTTTCAGAAGTATTATTAGCAAAAACAACCTCTGGCAAAAAGCTTTTAAAGAAAGTAGATCAGAGGATTTTTTTTTTGGTGGATATATATGATTTGTCTTTTGGCAAGGAAAACTGGATTATTTAAGGATACACTTAAAATGGTCTGTACTAAATGCAGTGAGGAGAGATACAGCTGTAGTCCCTGTATTGTGCCAGTTCCTGTGCCATAAAGATGTTGGAGAGCTTTTGCAGCTCAGAAAGACCTCAGTGCTGGAACTTCTTACAGGTAGCTCAGAGCTGATGTAAGTAAGTGTGCAAGATGTCATTGTAGGATTGGACTTTGGAAATTTTTTTGCTGGTGTTGAAAAATTCCTTCAGGAATTCACATGAAAAGGGAGTAGCTGCCATTATTCCTGTGCATTTATTTAGTTTGCGACAATTTCCCTCACTACAAACACAAAAATTGATGTATTACCTTGCTCATGTTTGTTGTTTTAAGGAGCCTTTGGATGATCCTCAGGAATTTGGAGCCTGTGCAACAGAAGAAGTGATTCGCTATGAGTATCATGTCTTGTACTCCAGTAGCTACCAAGTACCTGTGCTGTATTTCAGGGCATGTCTTTTAGGTGAGTATATTAATTATACTGGGTGCAACAGACATTAAACCCACAGATTTTGTATTAAATTGAGGTGCAGATTTGTAGTAGGAAAGTAGGAGATGATGCTGCTCACCAGTAAATTCTGTAACACTCCCAACAGAAGAGCTCCAGGACTGTGGAGTGGATGATATCATCTCTAGCCTGAGGGAGGCTGATCTTTGGCTCTTGGCACCTTGCCTGGGGTTGACTAAAACTGCTGGCCATTTTTCTTGCTCTTCTCTTGAGATGACTGCAAAAACTTAGTGCTGCATGTTTGAGTTTGGCTGCACAGTGCAGGGACAGCATAATCTGCTGAGTTGTGTGTGTGTTTCTCTGGAGCCTGAATTCAAGCCACTGGGCTAAATGTATCTTTAAAAATGAATGCTGTGCTCTGCTTAAATCTGCTGCTTAAGGAGAACTAAACAATACCAGCATGGTATTGACTTTCTGTATTAAAACTGGCTCTTGAAACCGTAACTGATCATCTCACCCCCCTGATATGTACATCTGGTTACCCATTTCTGCTGTAGCCACTGTGATTTCAGTCACCATCCTGTGACAGGAAGGAAGGAGGAACATACAGCCTCCCACTAAGGCCACTGTTCCTGCCACTTATTTAATCAGCAGATACAGAGTGATCCCACTGCAGTGCTGCCTGTGCTTTGTTCCTCCCTGCCCAAACTCTGTGCCTGTCTACCAAGAGCATCCTGGCTTGGACCAGCCACTGTGGCCAGCAGGACCAGGACAGTGATTGTCCCTCTGCGCTGGAGACCTCCAGTCCTGGGGGCAGTTTGGGCTCCTCATGACAAGAAGGACATTGAGGTGCTGCAGTATATCCAGGGAAGGAGATGAAGCTAGGGAAGGTCCTCGAGCACCACGAGGAGCTGAGGGAGCTGTGAGGGCCCAGCCTGGTGAAAAGGAGGCTCAGAGAGGACTTCCCCCCTCTCTACAACTGCCTGAAGGGAGGGTGGGGCCAGGTAGAGCTTGGTCTCCACTCCCAGGTAATAAGCAGTAAGAGCTAGAGGAAATACCCTCAAGTTATACCAGAGGAGGTTTATATTGGATATTAGGGAAAATGTCTTCACTGAAAGGGTTGTCAAATATTGGTAGAGGCTTCCCTGGGTAGTGGCAGAGTTACCTTCTCTGGAGGTGTTTCAAATACATGTGGATGTGGCACTTGGTGGCATGGTTCAGCAATGAACTGTGCTGGGTTAAGGCTTGGACCCAATGATTTCAGAGATTTTTTTCCCAACCTAAATGATTCCATGATCAGCATCTTTTGTGTTTTGAATAATATCTCAACTTCATCTAGATAAAGATGTCTTGAATGTTGCCAGTGATATCTCTTCCTTTTTAATTAAAAAGTAGCTTAAGCTGCTTTGAGTGTGTTTGGTAGATTTAATCACTCTCTGCTTTATATTGTTTAATGATTTCTAATTTTGCAACGTTAGCATTTTAAAAGGCACTGCAGATTCGGAAATCGAAGAACAAATTCTTACAGACTCCCTGGTGGAAAGATTTCAGTCTGAGGTGCAGTTTCAGGAATGTATAATCTGGGGGTAAATTTCCAGGCTCGGACGTGGGGAACTGGGGACATTTCTCTGCCTTTACCACCAACAGAACTCATTTACACACACACCCTGCTTCAGATTCATTTCTGGCATTATTACAGGTGTTTACCAACAGTGCCTTTGCCTTTAAACTTACTGAGCAGACAGAAAGATAAAGCAAGTTTTGCTGTGAGAGACAGGTTAACCTATTTGTGGTCCTGAAAAATGTCATCTTCTGGGTTTTTGCTGAATTAATAGTGCACAGAGTCTCTACAGAAGAGGATGAAGATGCTGCGGGTAGAGGAAGTAGGACACTATCTCTCCTGTACTGTACTTTCATATAATTAGTATTCACCATAAGCAGTTAATCACCAGAGAAGAGCTCACAGAGACAAAACAAGTTGTTTAGCTTGTCAGCATCAGGGAATCGGAGGTGTTGAAACATGACTCCTTATAGCTGGAAGTGGATATTACAGGAGTCAGTGGATGATCTAATGCTCATCCCTGGTATTATGTGCCAACAGCTCCCCTTGCAGTACGGAACAGTAATTGTTCCTGTAAGTACAGTTAGTTTTTAAAGCACTTCTTGGGAGCCCTTCACCGTGGAAAAACAAGGGCTGTTTTTAGATACTTCCCAAACTCACCTGGGTTCTCCTCAGCACATTGCATTCTCTTTCAGCATTGAGCAACGTCTGGCTCTGGCAGAGAGGAGGATACGAAATGCTGGAAATGAGTGTATTTCCGATCAGGTTTTCAGCTAGTATTCTCTGATTTCAATTGTGGATAGCTTGCTTTTGAGAATGAAATGCTCTGTCTTTCCTGCAAGTTGTTTTCCTTTCTGTGCTGCACTGTGTGAAGGTCCCAAAACCACAGGTTGGGCAGTTACTCACAATCACTTGAGATACCTGAACAGAGTATCTTTTGTTTCTGTCCCAAACCTGCTATGAGGAAAACTCTAGGTAATGCCCTGAGATGTTTTTCCTTTGAGGTAATAGTCTCCATGTGACAGGCTCCTCACTTTGTTTCTCAGACAACTAGCAATACTCACTGCATTCCTCACCTGGAACAATCAAGGGAGAATCTTCCAGGGACCAACCTCAATTTCCCAGTCTAAATTCCTGCCATTATTCATAGATTAAGCAACAGAATCCATTCCTCCCAAGTGTCTTGTAAGCTGTTCATGGTTTCCCTTGAATCCTGTCCATACTGATCCTCCTGTTAATTAGAGCTCTGTGGCAGGAGGTGAAGATGAGCTGTACTTCTTCCAGTGTTTCCACAGCCCTGCTCTGTCTTGCCTTCCCCAGCAACAAGGCACAGGGTTTGGATTCAAAGTTCTGCTTCCTCCCTGGCAGACTGTTCCATTACACTGTTCAACCTGAGCAGTTTTACAGTATTAACTTTCTCACTTTGTTGTAACAGCACCTGATGTCCAAATCTGTGCTCCACCAGTATTAGTATCTTTCTTGATACTCATATTAAAGGTTTAGGCAGTGAATGGTTTAAGAACCTTCAGTGCAGTAGTCCAAAATCTCACATATTTCCAAAGATTCAGTGCTCCTGCAAACCTAGTTTGTTAGCTTAAGGCAGTTTTCAAAAGACAGCATGTTTGGTGCCTGACTAACAGGGAAATGGCTCTTAATTAATTAATTAAGCTGTTTTGAACATACTATCTTAGAGAGTTACAAATACCAAATAGATTCTTCGCAACCTTTCCTAGAACAATGAAATCCTGTGTTTTGCTCACTGTGTGTGAAATCGTTTCCATTGATGTGTTGTCTCACAGTCCCTCCTGGGAAAAAGGCTCCTAGTAGAGTTGCTGGCGTGATTTTCCTGTCACCATAGAATCATAAAGGCTGGAGGAGACCTCTAAGATCATTGAGCCCAACCATTAACCTGGCACTGCTGGAACCCCTAAACCCTAAACCACGTCCTCCAGTGCCACAACCAGACACCTCTTAAACACCTCCAAGGATGGTGACTCCACCACCTTCTGGGCAATATTCCCATGAAGAGGTGGTGGGGCTGTGCTGAGCATCATTCCTTGGAAACATCCAAGGTCAGCATTGGAGTGGGCTCTGAGCAACCTGATCTAGATGAATATGTCCCTGCTGATGACTTTGAAAATTTCCTTCCAAGCCAAACCATTCTGTGAGTCCATGATTCCATGATCATGCAGACAGAGTGATCATGTTCAAGTGGCAGAAGGGAGGTGGCAGGAGGTGGAGGATGAGGAGGTGTCAAAGGGCTCTCACCTTTCTCAGATGCTCCCCATGAGCTGCAGTGTGAGCTCACAGCCCAGAAACCAACCCAGGCCTGGGCTGCACCCAAAGGAGTGTGGGCCGCAGGGTCCTGCTGCCACACTCTGCTTGAGCCAGGCCAAGATGCCCTTGGCCTCCTTGGCCACCTGTGCACACTGTTGGCTCCCACTGAGCTGTGCCACCAGCACTGCCAAGACCCTTTGTGCCCAACATCCCCACTCCTCCCCCAGCCTGGAGCTGCATGGGCTGTTGTGTGCCAAGGGCAGGACCGGCACTGAACCTCACTGACCCTCCTGCAGTTGTGCTCAGACCATTGATCAAAGTGGTCCAGGTCTAGAGCTTTCCTACCCTCAGGCATATCAGCTTGGTTGTCATCCTCAGGAGCTTGTGTCAGTGATGGCATCCAGTTTTCACTCCTCTCTGTGAGCACTTATGCTCAAATGTTACAGATCACTTCTTCATGCAGGAGGGAAAAGGTTGCATTGTATTCTTATCCTTTATGCTGTCTAAATTGGATGAAATAACTTATTCTCTATGGATTTCATCTTTAGGCCTCTTTGTTTCATTGAGGCAAAGTTTGGTATCTAAGTTTTATGGGTAAGGTTTGAAATTTTAGTTGCAACAGAAGTAAAACATTTTCAGTGACATCTAAAATTTTTTTGGTAGTCTCTGGGGTAGAATTTGTTCTGTGCGAGGACAAATACTCGAGCTGAAAATAATGATTAAACATGGTGAGTCTGTCTGGGAAGATGTTTGGGAACATTATAGGATACAAGATGATATTTTTAGACTACTTGTATATACATAAGAAATATTTTTCACTACCTCATGATGCTTCCCATGTGGCTAATATTCCTAATTTCAGTCCTCACTGTCTGTGTCAGGAGCTCAGGGTGGTTCTGAGTACCTCAGAGCCTCATTTCTCCAACATCAGCCTTATGTATGCCATACCCTCCAGAAACAGGAGCCTTTCTTTCCTTCTCTGGCCTCTCAGACTACCAAATGGGTGGTTGAAGAAATGCATGAACCCGTGCTGATATCTGATGTCAGCAATTAGCCCTCTTGGAGACAGATGGTATAGGCAATTATCCTTCCCCTTCAATGCTGGCATCAGCCAGATGGGCTGGGCTGGGTCCAGTAAGCTTTCTTTAATCAGCAGAGTATTTTCCTCTTTTCCTAGTCTTTTAGATGTCAAGGAACTTTGGCCTTTTGAACCATCCTCATCTGAAGCCATACGTTAGAAAAACCTCTTGCAATGCATTCAAAAACTGATAGTGAAGTAGCAGCAATATAATCACACGTGAACACAAGCACATTCCTCTGTGTTAGGAAAGCAGTGGCTGGTCTAATATCTCTTATTTTTTCATGCAGAGGTAAGGGAAGCGTCATGAATGCTGGGTAATTACAGAGGAAAGAGCAGGAGTAATGGGAGTCAATAAGGGCTGCAGCCTCACTCCTCTAGAAAAGAGAGAAGGAATGGGGTTTTCAAGTTGACCTGCTCAAAGTAGGTCTGCTTCTGTGACATACAGCTAAATCAGTGGCAATAAAGCCATCCTAATCAGTGGTTAGAGAGAGGCAATGGTTAGAGAGAGGGAGCATCTGAGATAAGGTAACTTCCTCCAACCCTGAAAGCATGACTTTATTCATAACCACACTGAATTCCTTTCCAGGATACAGATTTACTTCCTGAACTCAAGAGCATTTCACCACTGTATCCTTCCTCAGAAAAACAGCTGCTCTTAAGACCATGTCCCACAAGAACTGGTTTTATTGTGGCTTTGGACAAAAGTTAGTTCAAGTAATTTGTATGATCGGATAATCTCTTAAGCTCTAGGTGTGTTTTCTCTCTTTTGCCGATGTTTTCTTAAGGTTGTTTCTTTGTAAGTTCTGTCAGAATGAAGCCTCAGAACAATTTGTGCACCTTTTCACCCGAAGTGCCAAATAACCTTTAATTGGGAGTTGCAGAAGTTATTCAAGGCCTTCAGTAAGGGCCTTGAATACAGAAAACAGAACACATCATCTTGGGAAGCCTGAAAATTGTCTCTGGAAATACATGTGGAATTTGTATGCCTAGAGAATTCCTGGTCTTTGCAAAAGTTAAGGTGCCAGCTGAGAGCTACAACTCATGTGTGGTCTGAATCATAGAATTATTTAGTGTTGAGGGGTTGGAATGGGCCTTAGAGATTATCCAGCCCCAAACCCCTGCCCTGGGCAGGGACACCTCCCACCAGAACAGATTGCTCAAGGCTTCATCCAACCTGGCTTTGAACACTGCCAGGTCTGGGGCAATGCCTCACCTTGGTGCTGTGAAAGGGCACTCAACCTTCTGCTTTTTCACTGTTACCTGTGGTGACATGATCTAGTGAACTCGAAGTGGACCATTAAGAGACTTTTAGCAGACAGGTTTGTTGCAGTCTAAGCAGTTTCTTTAATAGAACTAGTAAAATAAACTAGGTTTACTATCTAATAATAGTTAATTATTTAATAAACTGCTTCAGTTTATAAAATAGGCCATAAATAACAATAACAATCCCAGCCAGAGCTGGGACAAGACTTGGGTCGCACAGCAGCTGTGTCATTGTGGGTAGATGATGAGTAAATGTATTGATGGGTGAATCTGCAGCCTCTGCCTTCCTCTCCTGCCACTTCTCTTGGCTTGGTGCTGCTGTTTCCTTCTCTTTCTGGCTGAACTTTACAAGCTCAGCTCCATCACAGGAAAGAATGAGACACAAAGATGCCAAGAGCCTGCTTTGGCTCAGCGGGTGCTGCAGTGGCCCCTTGTTGCCAGCAGCAACAATTCCTGAGTGCTCTGTCAGACCAGCTGGATAATTGAGGTCTCAGTGGGTTGCAAGAATGTGTTACAGGGATGCTAAACATGTGTGAGTGTTGGCAGACCTGGAAAAAAGGGGTCTGGAAGTGTCCAAGGCACACAGAGCTGTGTTTGAGAGCTCATGAGTACAATAGATTCACCACGACGTAAAGGCAAAGCTAATTTTAAACTATAATACAGTTAATGCTTCAATAATATTTGATCATTTAGCTACATGAGGTTGACAGAGTCAGAGTAATTCATTCCACAGGTACAACCTGAATTTGCACAATTGTCACCATAAAAATTCACAAGGAAAGTTTTACACAACAAAATCTAGAGTGGGGAATCAGATGTTGCATTGGAACATGCAAAGTGCTACACCTGGGACAGGGCAACCCAAGATACACCTATAGGCTGATGGAGAAGTCATTGAGAGCAGCCCTGGGAGAAAGACATGAGGTTGATGGTGATGACAAACTCCCCATGAGCTGCAGGGTGATCTCAGCCCAGAAACCAACCCAGTCCTGGGCTGCAGCCAAAGGAGTGTGGGCAACAGGGCAGGGAGGGGATTCTCCTCCTCTGCTTTGCTCTGGTGAGACCCACCTGGAGTGCTGCACACAGCTCTGGTGTTTCCAACAGCAGATGGACATGGAGCTGTTGGAGCAAGGCCAGAGGAGGTCACAAAGTTGATAAGAGGACTGGAGCACCTCCCCTATGAGGACAGGCTGAGAGAGTTGAGGCTGTTCAGTCTGGACAAGAGAAGGTTGTGTGGAGACCTCAGAGCAACCTACCAGGAGCTGAAGGGGCTCCAGGGAAGCTGCAGAGGGACTCTGTGTTAGTAGCTGAAGGGACAGGACAAGGATTAATGGGTTCAAGTCAGAGGAGAAATTTAGGTTAGATCTTAGGCAGAAGTTTTTCCCTCTGAGGGTGGGAGACACTGGCACAGGTTTTCCAGGGAGGCTGTGGGTGCCCCAACCCTGGCAGTGTTCAAAGCCAGGTTGGATGAAGCCTTGAGCAACCTGTTCTGGTGGGAGGTGTCTCTGCCCAGGGCAGGGGGCTGGGGTTGGGTGATCTCTAAGCTACATCCCAACCCCTTAACATTCTGTGAACTATGAATATGTGTTATTCTACGTTTTATGTTTGTACTTTCCCTCTCTGAGGGTAGTAAACAAAGCTGCAGGTCTTCATGACATCTCATATTACCTGCACACAGGTGATCTGAGCATAAACATACCCTTTTAAAGTTAATTTATGGTGTCATTGTGTATTTCGTAGTCAATATTAGACCGTCTCCAGCACAGCTCTGGTATCTGTCCTCACAAGACAGTGGACAAGATGTGGTCTAACAAGTCTCAGGTTCATGGGGATGGCATGGAATACAGTTAATATGCTTACTCAGATACTTAATTTGCCACACGACTCTGCTGTGTGATGCTTGTATAAGATCAGAACTTGATCCTTTATGCAGAAAATAAAACAAAGCAGAGGCTGTAGGCAGCTGGTTTGAACCTATATCTAAACATGGCATTCAAATGTTAATTGTATGAATAAATCTTCTTTCCATTTTGCAGACATGAAAATGTCAGTGGAATAAAACTATTTGTCAGAGGATTAATGGTTTCTGACACCTGATAAATGCCAAGATGAAGCTGCTTATTGAAAGTGTATCGAAATACTCTATTGCTGTTTGCCAGAAACAAATATTCAGGGGGAAAAAATTGACATGCTTGTTTTCCAAGTGATTGACTCTAATATTTTGGCAAAAATTTCAGCATCACATGTCAAAACCGGATGCAAGAAGGCTAGATAAATGCAGCTCAAGAAGAAATTAGGGGCATGTGGGTTACTAAAATGCAGCAAACCATTACCTGCAGAACTTTGTTCCTTAGATTTTGTCCATTTTCACTTTATTTACACTAAATAGTTCTTAATGATATCATTTTATGGTTTTAAATTCACCTTACCAAAATTTTGCTTTACAAAGTTAATGTCACTTCACACCTTGGATGGGAACAGTAAGTTGTTACTCTCAGGTGGCACAGAAGAAATCTGAATGAGGAGTTTAAGGTTGTTATAATGTAAGGAGTTTAAGGAATTTTATATGCATTTCCGTCAGGATCTGAGCCATTTTCAGCTGTAATTTTGCTATTCTAAATTAAAGATATAAGCAGGTTGAAGAACTTTGGCTGAGGGTGGTTGTTTCTCCCTCGTGACAGATGGAAAACCTTTGACTCTGGATGAAATATGGAGCAGTGTCCATGCATCCTACCAGGCTCGTCTGCAAGAGGGACCCTGGGACACCATCACACAGCAGGTGAGAATCCACAGCTCCTTCCCCAGTGCGTGAACCCTCAGTGGCCTAATTCCCCTCCTGGACACAAATGAAATACATACAAGTCTCACTCAGGTTGTCCTAAGCCACTTGCCAGCAAGAGTTTCAGCCCTGGATTTTGAAGGATATAGAAATGTTCACCGTTTAAGGTTCTGATTTGACATTATCTCACATTTAAAATACTTTCCCAAAGCCAATCCTGAAAAATTCAGGCAATTTTATGAGTTAATCGTGGATTTGGGTAAAGGCAAAACAGACTTTTGTGTAATTTGTGTAAGTGAAATATATTAGTGTTACATGTAGTGGATAATCTCATAATCAAATTACCACAAAAAAGAGTAATTTTCAGTTTTAAATGCACCTGAAATCCTTAGGATTGAGGGAGAGAAAACTCATCACATAATCTCGGTGCTGTCTGATAGTGAGACTTGGTTCAGACCTCGGTTGGTTGCCGTGGTGTCTTTGCTCTGCTCCAGGTCTCCAGTGAAAGTCTGGATAAAGAATAAAGACTCTCCGGGGGAGAATTTTGGTCCCTTCAGACCAAGATACCCATGTGCCTTTTCTTCTGTCCCTTTCCTTCCCTGATTTTCTGACTTTAACTGTTTCCAGGTACACAGGTCTCTTCCCACAGACTCAATAGGGACATAACCCCCACTGAGTTCTACAGCTGGTAGTAGATAGTACAGTTTAATTACAGGGTGCCTATGTGTCGATGGTGCTCAGCCACGGGAACACAAGCAGAATTGTTGTTTCTTATTATTATTGACAAGTGATGTCCCTCAGGGGTCAGTGCTGGGACTGACACTGTTCAACATCTTTGTTGGTGATAGGGACAGTGGATTGAGGCTCCCTCAACAAGCTCACTGACCACACCAAGCTGTGTGGGGCAGTCACAGCTGGAGGGAAGGGATGGGGCACTCCGAGGGACCTTGACAGGCTTGAGAGGTGGAACAATACAAACCTCATGGAGTTCAACAAAATTAAGTGCAAGGTCCTACATTCTGAGTCAGAACAATCCCAGCCATGACTCAAGGCTCTTGGAGAAGTCATTGAGAGCAGCCCTGGGAGAAAGACTAGGGGGTGACGGAGGATGAGAAACTCCGCATGAGCTGCAGTGTGAGCTCACAGCCCAGAAACCAGCTATGTCCTGGGCTGCAGTCAAAGGA
>NW_008682802.1:0-5045 GCF_000695815.1 Acanthisitta chloris
CTTAATTTCAGAATTATAGTAATTTGGAGGCAGAGGGGCTGTATCTTTCTATTCCAAGGGAGACTCCTGCCTTTTTGGCAGACACCTGTCACTCAAACCGAGACAACATCTGATAAACAGCTATATTTTAAAGGTTACGTAAGGTTTATACACATGTTTTAAAGTTCAAAACTTCTGCTGGGGTACCTTAGCTAAGAGAAGCAAGTGTTGTTTGCTGTGTCAGCTGATGGTGATTCACCACTGTCATGTATGGCAGGACCCAGGAAGAGATTAAAAGAGAGGAGTGAAAGGGGGCAGGAGGACTTGGGACATGGCAACTGTGCTTGTCTGCAGCAGGCAACAGTAAAGGAATAAGAACAATCACGGGCTGTAAAATCTCCTGAAATGAGGAGCAGATTGCTAAAGAGCCAGAATTCAAGGAAAATACATGAACAACCAGAGCAGGGAGAGTTGCTGCTCTGTTGCTAGGTGACGGACCTGTTATCATGCTAATGACAATGAAGAATGATACTGGTACCAATAAAGCATCTTTCATCTGAGAATTACCAAGGGTTTTCCAGACTGCAAGGCTGTATTATTCCCATTTACCAGAGGCACCAACAGAGATAAATTCATTTGCCAAAGGTCACTGACAGATTTCAGAATAAGAAATTGCCCTATTTTAGTTTTATTAGGCCAGGGATTGCCATAAAACCTTTCTTTGCAATCAATCCCTTCATCAATCCCTCCCCTCATCAATCACCCCCATGTCCCTCTCTCCTGAGAGGACATCCTCCTGTCTTGTTTGTCATTCTCGTCTTGTTTAGATTACAAGATCTCCTGGCTCCAGAGCATGTCTCACCAGGGGTTGTGAAGGCAGAGCAAATGCCAGGACCAAGCTGAGCTGGTTTGGGGCTGCGTGAACAAAAAGAAAGTACAGGGTCCAGCTGGACACAGCAGGTGTGCAGTACTGGATAGGATGGTGGTCCTGGATGGGCTGTGATCTTGGGCTGCAACTCCTTCAGCAGCAGCAGCCTGGGGTACAGGCTCCCTGAGCCCCTCATCTGGTATGATCTCATCTTGCAATGCATGAGTTGGTGCCGGCTGGTGGCAGGTCTGATATCTGCCAAGTTCTTGAGCTGCCCCAATGACAAGGCTGCTTTTGCCAGGGACATAGGGTTGGGCTCAATGATCCTTGAGGTCTCTTCCAACCCAGCTGATTCTGTGATAGGGTGAGGATTCAGACACCACTGGTGCTTTCCTGTGCTTTTGCACTCGGGACCAGAAATGTAATAGACCTGAAAGTGTCACATGAGATGGTACCATCTTGCTGTCCCTTGCTGACATAGGGCAACAGATTGTGCCAAGCACCCATTCCTCCCAGATACTCTGATCAGGAAAAATCCATGGAGCCCCTCACTGACGGCAGCTCTGTGACTTCAGACTGAAAGGCTTCTGGGCTGCCCCCCCTGGCTTTGTGTTAAACACTCACCTGCACCGCAGCCCATGACATGTCGAGAGGCTGTGTGAAAAGAAAATGCAAACCTTTCTCGACCCACCAATAACAACTCTCCCTGACTATCTGCACGGCTCTCCCCAGTACTGGGGAAGTTCTCTGGAGTGAATCAGTGAAGGCATGAGTCAGGCATAACTTTTTCTGGCATTGTTTCCCATTAGAGATTGTGAGGGAAACACAGATGAGCCTGAATTCTAGCACTTGTAGGAAAATAGCATTTCTGATTTCCGCTGGAACAGCCTGCAATTACTTGATGAGCTGACGTAGCCTAGCGAGGGGAGCAGGGTGGGAACACAGCGGGGATGCCTACATGAGAGGTTTTACTCTGAGTCATCCTTCCCTTGGGGTTTGGGGCTGAATGTTTATCCGACCAGGTGTTTCCTGCAGTGCTTCCAAAGGCACAAACCCAGCAGCTCTTGCTATCTCTAAGAGGAGTACTGGGACTAGGCATGAAAACAGGGCTTTTACAATCTTTATTTCCTTTTCTTTATGTGTTAAATGAGGACACATCTAATTTATATCTGATTTCCACAGTGAGAAATTACCTAGTCTTTCTACAATGCAACAGAGATACAAATTGCATTCACAGGAGGTGCTAAGTGTTTTAATGACTCTCCTCGCCTGTTTTTCCTGCTTCTCAGAGTCTTGGCAAGTTTCCTCTGCCTTATGAACTTCAGCACAGGAGGACACAGCCCCAGAATAACTGAAGTACAGGAGCCATACAGCAGCTTTGTGGATTTTGTTCAAATTGTGTAAAAGACCAAGCCAATTTAAAACCTCAGGGCATGTCTGTCAAATTGATCCAACTGGACAGCTATATCCTCCTAACTGATGTAAGGCTGCCACTGACTAGCTAAGATAAAGTCTGTGTTAGCCCCAGTCCTGAAAAACATGTGTTATAGATATGTGCTTTACTGGATTTGGATTGGTTTCCTTTGGCATGGGAGAAACAAAATAAAACAAACAACAACCCCAAACCCCCAAATGTGAACTGGCACTCCCTGGGCAAGCAGGGACATTAGGATCAGTGGACTGGGATAAAGTGAGCTAAGGAAAACCTCACTGGCAGCCTCACAGTTCTCACAGTGTCAGAGCTGCTCTCAGATTTCAGGCTATGCTTGAGTGCGGCTTGCCATAGAGCCTTGGAAGCTCTGCACATGATTAACTCCTTCCAAAATGTGGAAGGGCCAGATGGCTGGGCAAAACCAGCACTCTGAAACATCCCCTGTGCTGCTCCTCTGCAGCAGCTGCAGACAGCTGTGTTGTCTTTGGTGAGCTGCATCCTCTCTTTCTCCCCTATGCTTCAGGGACTTGGCCCTGCAGGGCAGGTGCTGGCAGCAAAGCTGAAATAGGTAGTATTTCAATGAATTATTTGGTGAGATACAGCAGTCCCTTCTTCCAGCAGCTTTCCGGGCTCTTGAGCTTCCATGCTCCACACAGTCCCAGGGACTGTGATGGGCAAGATGCCTCTCAAACTGCAGCTGGGAAAATACCTTCTTGCCAGGTCTCATGAGCACTTTCTCCATCCAGCAAGGCTGGATCCCAGCAGCTGGATCCCAGTCTCACAGGCCAGGCCCAGCCTCTGAGCTCTCCCATGAGCTGTCAGAGAGGATAGGGCCAAATAGCCCTACACAGGTGCTCGATGCAGGGACAGGGAGTAACAGGAGGGAGGCAGAATGAGCTGGTCTTAGAGTTGTTTAAAGCTTGTCAGTTGGGCCAGTCTTTGATAATAAAGCTCCCTCAACTTCACTCCCAAACTATGACCAAGAGAAACAATGGGGTTTTTTTGCAAACCTGCCAATCCACATAAGACCTCTGTGCAACACATGGGAACAAATTCATGTTTGGAACACTAGGAGGATGTTAAACAGAAAAAAATCACCTTAGACTACCATTTTCTATTATTCCCCTCATATGGGCAAAAAATAGCAGACACAAACTGATTGAGAATTGCTCTAGGTTTGCACCAGTTGCTCGTTGTGGGGTCTGGACTACACTGCAGACAAGTAAGGAACACCTGAATGGGAGGACCTGAGATATTTGCCTTTGACTTGCAGACTTTTCTCAGGTGGCCCCTTTCCAAAAGCAGCGCTAGGACCTCCCTCTCAGCTGCAGTCCTGGTGGAAGGCAGACTGCTAGACAAGGTTCTGCAGATATATCCCAGATAAATCTGTTTCACAACCAAGCTCTCCCCACAGTCCACCCTTCCCTTTGGCAGTCCCTTTCAAACCCCTCTCCAACAGCAGCCCTGGGCTCACTCTGAACCCTAAGCCTAATCCTAACCTCACCTGAGCGGTAATAGATGAAAGAACCAACAAGGTGTGGGAAAGAGGCTGAAATTAAAATATTGTTTGTTTCAATATTTGGAAGAAAACAAAGAGAACAGGATTTCAGAGTAGCAAACAATGCATGCCTGTCCCAGCTAAAGTCCTGTGAGAGAGCAACTTGTTGCTTTAATATAGTATGTGGGTAGCTGGAATGCCTGGAAGACTTCCACACAGACCAGCAAGGAATTTCTGCCAAGTACTGTGCAAATAGCTATCATGAAGATGGTTCCTCTGCCAAGGATACTGCAACCTGCAACAAACAAATGGAGAAGAGTACGGTAATGGGGAGTTAATTTTGGTTCATGTGATAGACTGCCTTTTCCACATCCAGAAATTATGTCTATTTTCTGCAGGCCTTGCAAAAAGGAGCATTTATGTGGGAGTTAGGGGGAAAAGTATAAATTAGTTTTACAGATGCTTAGAGGGAATTTCCCCTCAAGTTCCATGGGGAAATCAGGCAGGGCTTGTTTGTTGATACAATGCATGTGCCTCTCCTGGTGGGCCCCTCCAAGGCAGGAGATGACCCACCAGCACTGAAGCAAGGCAGGAGACTGGGTGAGGGCTGCAGGGCACCTTGTGTGTGACAAGATGTGGACAGGCAGCCAGAGTGTGGGCAGGACTGTGTGTTCTTCTCCCTCAGATCCCCACAAGGACTGTGCAGTATATCAGTCTGCTTTGCATCAAACAGCTGTCTGACAACAGCCTTCCTGAAAGCAAGGGGGAAAAGCAGAGTCCTTAAAATTCAGGCACCAGCTCTTGCTTTTGTCAATCGCTCTTGTCAAAGCCTATTTGTCAGAGGCTCTGCAGGCTGTCATGTCACACAGCCCAGCACCCATGGCTCCCCTGCCATCCCCCAGTAACCTTCACAGCAGATGAAAGGCTGAGCCACTCTTTCTCCCCATCTCCTTTTGTCTCTTCTTTATCAACTAGCATTCATTTATTAAACAGGAACTCATACACTAAAAATTGAATGTACAGGCTTCATAAATGATGGTGCAGTAGGTCTAGGTCTACCCCAGTATGAAAGAGTTCACAGCAATAATACAGCTGTTTTAGATGACTGAGTCCCCAAACAGGATTGCAGTCAAAATTTACAATTTATTATGTGAATTTAAGCAATTCAATTGTCAATACATGTTCATGACTGTCCTGGAACAGCGCTGGGTGAGTGGGGAGTCTCTGCTCTCCCAACACGTACCGTACAGGTTTAGGTTTCGGTTTAT
>NW_008682803.1:0-788 GCF_000695815.1 Acanthisitta chloris
CTCTCCCACCCCTTGGGACCCTCTCCTGCCTCACCCTTGGGCGTATCTTGGCTCCGTGTGCTTCACCCATGTCTTTGTGTGCCCCCAGGGGTTGTGTTTCACTACAGGGAGGGCTCCATGCGCTATGCCTACACCTTCTCTGAGGCCCAGGAGGCTTGTGCCAGGATTGGTGCCAGCATTGCCACCCCAGAGCAGCTCTATGCTGCCTACCTTGGTGGCTATGAGCAGTGTGACGCTGGCTGGATCGCTGACCAGACTGTCAGGGGGGCACCACCACCCCCCCCACCACCAACACCACTTGGGCACTGCAATGCTCATTACCTCCTTCTCCAAACCTTCCTCAACTCACCAACCCTCCCCTGTGCTTTCCTGCCCCAGGTACCCCATCCAGACCCCACGTGAGGCTTGTTATGGAGACATGAATGGATTTCCTGGGGTGAGGAACTATGGAGTGGTGGACCCAGAGGATATGTACGACGTGTATTGCTACGCTGAGGACCTTCCAGGTGCCTTGTGGTGCCACCACCACCTTCTTTCTCTGCTTTGCTTAGGCTCCTGCACTAACCCACCCCTTTAACCCCCAGGAGAAAACACCTCCCACGCTCAAGGACTTGCTGTGCTGCTTCCCAAAGCATTCCTGGCTGGGTGGGTGGGATGTGTGGGGTCTTCCCTCTCTCTTAGCCACTGGAGTGTGCCCAGTGTGACCTCCCCTGGACTGTGGGTGACTCTTTGAGGTGGTTTGGGGTTTGGTTGGACTCGTGCTGTGCTTTGCATGTGCTGTGGGGCAC
>NW_008682804.1:0-908 GCF_000695815.1 Acanthisitta chloris
CACTACAAGCAGATGGCTGGAGCTAAACGCAGAAGTGGTGGTCATTGAGTGCTTACTTCCCAGAAAAGAACATTGCAAGAACTGGGTTCACTTTGAGGAACCTCCAAGAAGAGGCCCACCAGCACCCTGCATTCTCCACACCCAGGGGCCTTCTGCTGAGTGGATCTTCTGCACACTCTGCTGACAAAGTCCCTCAGCGAATGTCAGCATTGCCGAGGGGAGCCAGACTTCTGTTTCACATATAGACAACTACATTGAGGCATACAGAGATGAATTCAACCCAGAACTATCATACTCCTATACATCATTTGACTTGCCCTCTCTTAATAATGATAATATCACACCTCCTTCTCTGTAATTTTCCTTCAGCAGTATGCAAATTTGCTTTACATGGGAGGGTTTGCCATCATTAGCATCATTGTATGATGATGAGGAAAGATAAATGAAATTACCTCACCAGGGTTAGAAGGGCAGAGATAAAGGTCAGAAAGGAAAGGGAACCCAAGTGTCTTGAAGGCTTGGGGTTTGGGGACACTGCTACACCTGCTCTCCCTCTGTGATTGTGCTCTGATCCTTCCTGACTGCCCTTTGCATAAATATTACATAACACAAATGTCATAGGAGTTAACAATTACACTAATGAAAAACAAGCTCATGAGAAAACTCAAAGGGTCAATGCAAGAACACATGCATCATGAGTAGAATTTTAGAGCATATCAATATCACATCAGATATTTTAATCAGCTGTCTGAAAAATAAAGAAAAAAATAATAAATTTTAAAAATAAAATCTCTACGACCTTCCTGCCTCACCAGTGCCAAAACAACCCTGGCTTTGTCAGGTCTGCTGGGGGAATAAAGCTGCTTATTGACTGCATCTGCTGCAAAGCACTGGTAGTGCTCTGTGCA
>NW_008682804.1:1128-2761 GCF_000695815.1 Acanthisitta chloris
AAAGGATGGGCCTGTTACCTGTGCAAAAAAATGCTCAGAGTGAAACCCCAGACAAAACTGTTACTACCAGATGACACCAGCAAACCTGACGTCCCCTTGCCAGCTCTAAGAAGAAGACGGAAAATGCAGAAGCACCAGAGCTGGTGGGTATCATAGAATCATCTAATCAACCGGGTTGGAAGAGACCTCAAAGATCATCGAGACCAACCCTATCATCATTATTAGACCAGCGCACCAAGTGCCACATCCAGTCTCATCTTGAAAACCTCCAGGGATGGTGAATCCACCACCTCCCTGGGCAGCACATTCCAATGTCTGATCACTCTCTCCATAAAAAAATTCTTCCTAATATCTAACCTAAACCTCCCCTGGCAGAGCTTGAGTCTGTGCCCTCTTGTCCTGCTGCTGGTTGCCTGGGAGAAGAGACCAACCCTCACCTGACTACAACCTCCTCTCAGGGAGTTGTAGAGGCTGATAAAGTCTCCTCTGAGCCTCCTCTTCTCCAGGCTAAACACCCCCAGCTCCCTCAGCCTCTCCTCGTGCCACTTGTGCTTTAGTCCCCTCACCAGCCTCGCTCTTCTCTGGACCTGCTCCAGCACCTCCATATCCTTCCAGAACTGAGGGGCCCAGAACTGTACACAGTATTCAAGGTGTGGCCTCACCAGCGCCAATAACAGGGTCAGAATCCTTTGTGGCCACAATTCACCCCAACGTATAGGTGTCCAAATGGGTTTCCAGCCACAGTCACTCCTGATGTTCAGACTGAAGCCAAGTCCATGATTTAATGTATCCTCCCCTTGCCTTAGTAGGCCTCGCAGGCAAAACTATTGCCCAGAGAAAAATAAGCACAGAAACCTTCGCAGTAGGGCACCAGGAAAGAGAGGTTTGCAAGACTGTCCCGGCCTTTGTCCCTGAGAGTCCTTCACCATGCAGGATTGACCCACTCCAGCCCAGAAGATGAAGACAGTTATGGCAACAGTGTCTTTCAGTGAGAAATGCCACCTGAATTTGACTGATAATAGCAAATTCTCACATCCAAGGATATGAATCTGAAGCCTACTGATATGTTTGGCTGTGTGGTATGTGTAGATGATACATGCACATTGCTGGCATGAATTTACACAACCCTAAGTAACATTTACACCTCTCCTCCTTTAAACCCAATAGCACTGACCACTAAGACCTAACTATCCCATTCCAGCATAGGGGCCAGTGTTTTAAAACTCAATATACTACCACTCTTCCCACTTCCATAAGCACAATAGAACCATTCCCACTCAGGAAACAACAACCCAGGCTTGTGTGACCCTTCAGGTACTTTGCTGGAGGCTCCGATGTACAATCTGCATTGAGAGTGAAGGACAGAGAATCGGAGAGGAGGCATGAAGTGAGCAGGGCAGTGACCTCTCCTTATCGCTCTGGTGGAAGCAGCCAGGAGACCTTTGCCAAATTTCACACCAGATTTCATACACTGAGGGCAATCCAGCTATCCCCTTTCCAGCATTCAAATACAAACCACTCAGGGAGTTTGCCCAGGAAGCAACTCTGACATGCAGCAGAGAACAAGTCAATCTGCTTTTCAAGTAACATCAGAACCTCAGGCACGAGTCAAGCTGGTGTTGCTTCCCAAATC
>NW_008682805.1:0-9779 GCF_000695815.1 Acanthisitta chloris
TACCTTTAACAGCAGACAGAAAGCACACGTACCCTCATCGTCACTATGTGAGACAGGAAAAGATCAGGTTCCTAACGCTCATGTCACTGTTACTCTTCTTTTATCTGCCTATTGGACAAATCACAGCCTGAACGTCTCATCCGTGCTGCACATTAGCTTCAGAGTTGGCATCAACGCTCTCATTTGAAGAGATTTAATTTACTTCAGCTCTTAAGTTTTTCTTCAGTACCTAGTGGAGCAACGAATGGAAACAAACAGTATTATTGTTAAAAACCCTACACACATGCACATCCACACATGTGCATATATACACAGCAACTGATCCAGTAGGAATCCTGCTCATGTGATACAAATCATATTGCCCTTTCACTCTCTGCTGCTCTTCTCTGTCCACACTTCCTTTTTACTCCAGGGAAGCAAAAAGGTTTTTACCCACTCATGGTACTTTATCAGCTCTTTGAAAGCTTCTCTTCTCGAGGCCTGTGCGTATTGCTTTGGCACACTACCAAAAACCGCTAACAAATGGCAGATTAAGTGGAAACACGGAAAAGAATTTCAAGCATGTATTATGCTTGCTTGGGGTTCAGTGTGCAACTTTAAGACAAGGGCTGCCCTCTAAACAGGCAGGCTTGGGAATTCAGTTGCAAAACAATTACAGATGCCTCTCCTCTGAGAAAGAAACTCAATGATATTCTGCAGTTTTCAGTTGGCTAGGTTCAGTGTGGGCTGGGGAATAGCTCGGCAGGGTCTGTGTTTTCTCGAGACCTCAGTTTCCATCTTTAGCACTGTTCTCCAAGGGAGTTGTATCACATTGAGTAGATATTTCATATATCAGCCTCTTAACAGACACAGATTTTAATCCTTTCCATTCACAGCCAAAATAGTCCCTCTATACCCATCTGCTGTCTTGCCTTCAGATACAAGAATAATGAGGCACTTCATTTAGTTCTGCAGGTCATCAGCAGTCATCAGTTGGACAAAGAAATTTCAAGTGTCATACCTCTATACAGTTCAGTTACTTGTTTCCTTGATGAGTCTTATTTTGGCTGCATGGCTCTTTCTCACACTTTAAAGTTCTGGTTTTAAAAGAGTTTTCTTTGCAGTATCAACGCAAATACCCGTGGCTCTTTCTCACAGTTTAAAGTTCTGGTTTTAAAAGAGCTTTCTTTGCAGTATCAACGCAAATACCCTCAGGATGCAATTTCCAAACCTGCCTAGCAATGGCCCAACCCCACTGCGAATGAATGCACTGGCAAAATTACCACCAACTCCAGTGGGCACAGGTGAAACAATGTTGAACTTCATCACCACAATTCTGCCCATGTTATCTGAGATTTCCAAAATTATCTGGAATGTTTGCACAAGGTGTACTGTGGAAAGAGACTCTCCTACTCCTGATTACACTAAACTTGCTGCATACTTTAAAAAAAAAACAAAACACAAACCCACAAAATCCCACCTTGCTTATATTACTCTAGAGAAAATGACCTCAAGTTGTGCCAGGGGAGGTTTAGATTGGATATTAGGAAAGACTCCACCGAAAGGCTTGCCAGGCATTGGAACAGGCTGCCTGGGGAAGCAGTGGAGCCACCATCCCTGAAGGTATTTAAAAGATGTGTGGATGTGGCACATAGGGACCTGGCTTAGTGGTGTACCAGGCAGTGTTAGGTTTACAGTTGCCCTTGATGATCTTACAGGTATTTTCCAACCTAAATGGTTCTACGATTCCATGACAAGTTCTTAGCCTATAATCTGACAAAGCAGTTGAGCACATAAGGATCAGTGGATGGGAAATATGTTCAATAAATCAGGACTGATGATCTCAAGCCTACATGGCATAGTGTGCACGTCCAGAGGTCAGGAAAGTTGTATAAGTAACA
Organism: Acanthisitta chloris; assembly: GCF_000695815.1. Lineage (NCBI taxonomy): Eukaryota > Metazoa > Chordata > Aves > Passeriformes > Acanthisittidae > Acanthisitta > Acanthisitta chloris. Next base: position 1,881 of record NW_008682805.1, read on the forward strand.
ATTTCAAAATGAAAATATTTCTGCATCCAGTGTTTCTCTAAAAACTGGGAGTCTCACTATATTTGCCTCAGAGGAACTTTTTTCATACTGCATCAACTAAAAGGAAAAGAAGAGGGACCGACCTCATTTATGACCTTCTACTGACTGGTTCAAATTCCTCCATAGTTTATTTACCCTAAAGTTCATAAAAACAATGTGGCTTTTTAGTCTAATAGGTTATTTTCAGCTCTAACTAATCAGAGCTCATGACTGGCTTTGGAACAGTCATACAAAAGCTAAGATTGATTATTACCATCCAAAGACACAAAGTAATTAAGCCTACTAAAAAACCAAAATAGTTACACCAAAATAGAAACTTCTAACAGGTGGGAGCAAAAGAAAGTTGAAGGAAAATTTACAGCATTGAGAATTTTAATAAATCTGTTCTGTATCTGAATGTCTTTACAAATAAGTAACTGAAACAAAATTGAAACTGCAACCCAATATAGTACAAATACAAGAATGTCTGCATTGAAAGTCCATAACTTTTCTTTATTCACTGTGATACATTCAAACAAAAGTGCTCCAGATAACAGCCATAGAGTAAAGGAAATTAAAATAAAAAGGCAGAAAAAGACCATCAGATACATATGGTGATTATTCATATTTCAAAGCATTAGTAACTGCTTGTATCTGAGTGCACCAAGAGCCCACATGAGGGTCCACATTTTTGTACGCTGCTTCTATAAAAATAATAATCATAGGCAGCTCTAGCAAAAAATGTTTTTCAGAATTAGAGCCAAAGCCACCACAAAGATAAAGCACCATCAGGCATATGTTTACAAATGCCATAGTAATTAGTAGAGTGTAAAAAAGGCTTAGCTGAATTAACATTTTCCTTGTATTTGTATAGCATAGGGAAGCTCTGCTTAGACTCGTTCCTTCCCAGCTTTGCCATTTCATACCAGGGCCTTGCATTTGCCTCAGAACACCAAGAACCACAGGCAACTTAGTAAACTTCAGGAGACAGTGAGAGACGAATGGAAGAGAAACCAGAACCAGAGCCAGTGTTTATCCTCCTATTTAAAATTTAATATTAGCATGGTAGCATGTACTTAACCATGTTACTGCAACACAGTGGCACAGTCCACCTGAGAAACTCTGCTTGTAGAGACCACGCTGATTTCCCAATTCCCAGCTGTTTGCTGAGCTACAGTATTTGGCTGCACTGATTTTACCTATAAAAGACAGTTCTTGTTTTAAGCTCTAATTCTGCTATAGTAAAAACTTAAGTAACTGTTACCTATAAGAGACAACAGAGGATCACTTCATAGCAAACCCAGGCTGCATCCTATAGTGTGGCTCTGTTCCAGATGCAGAATTACTGAACTGTACATTTGCCAAGAATTATTTGTGACTCAACAGTTAGATAGGTAGGAGAATTCTGATCCCAAACAAAACAAGAAACATTGGTTAAGATACCATACAAATTACACAGCGGGATACGATTGAGAGACACTTACAAATCTAGGGTCCTTCTACCTGGTATGTTTTTAGGCAGAACAGCAAGGATCTTGAACAAACAGGGAGAAAAACTTGGTAGAACCCTAACTTGGTAGAACCCTTGCCCTTTACCTGCTCTGCAGGCAGAAATTCAGATGGCCACTAAGACCAAAAACAGGCTTCCCCTCCGAAAATCTGAGGTGCTGACATGAGATTTTTCTTAAAAGATCTAAGTAGGTCATAAACAGAAAAGCCTCTATCCCCACACACTTTCTATAATAGTATATTCATAGGGATCCTGCTAGGCATAAGGCTATGCCCCAGCTCGTCTAAAGATTTAATCACAAATCCAATTTGTGTTTCCCAAAGCAGGATGCAATGGCACTGCTCATATGACCAACATCATCTTCACAGTCAAGTCCTTGCAACATCAAGGCCTGTTTGCTCAAAAACCATTTTTCTTAACTGTGTTACTAATAAAGTCTCAAATCACTCAGGCCAAAAGGAAGTTAGCAGTGTTATGTGGTTATTTACCCTTCATGCTATTTGTGTGGCATTCATCTCCCACAGCGCACGCCTTGCCCTTTTCACACTCTCTTTCTCATGCAGGAACACAAAGCTGTAATGTTTGGGTTGCAAACACCATTAAATGCCCCTCTTCAGCCCCCAACAGCATAGAAATATTTTCTTTTAAAAGTTCAGATCAAAGCATTTCTACTAATCCTAGGATTTATTAAAACAAACATTGTAGGCATGAGATAGTCAACAGCGTCCCTTTTACAAGATTCTTTGGAGACGGTTCTGTTTTCATACTGGTTACTGATCCGCCCCTAATTAATCTTCAGTTGCTCAGCTGCAAATTCAGCAAGTCCACCTGCTCCTTCCCCACCCAGCAGACGTTCTTTTCTCCCCAGTTTCGAGCTGTAATGATAGCACCATGCAGTCCCTGTCCTAAGAACAGGGTGGTTGGCTTGAAAAGCTACATATCACCTCCCGATGTTACATGCTCATATCACACACATTTGCAGCACAAGTCTAGCCTTTCCTCAGATGAGTAATTAAAACCAGTCATTAAGTGCTTTCAAGGAGTTTCATTGTCTTTATCCTTCCCTGCAGTCAAGGTAGTTGCCTTTGATCCAGTAACAGATCTGTGCGTATTTGAGAGGTGTGATCCGAACAGCTACATTGAAATCCTGTGGGGTGCCATTCATGTCCACCCACTGATGGCCTGAAAATATACCAATAATTTTACGCTCCCATTTGTGATTCTGCCTCTTCCACATCCTCACGTACACCCCCGATCCACTCGCGCCTGGCTGAGCGTCACACTGCTGGTATAACAGGTCATATGTTTCATCTTTGACATCACAGAAACGGTAAACCAGGTTTCCCGGACGATCATTGTCGTAGCCAGAGAAGTGAATCCTCCCTCCAGGCAAGTGTCTTGCTGGTGGGCTCACACCTATCTTCATAAACTTTCTTTTATGAGGCTTCTTCAGCTCCAGCAGGGCATAGTCATAATCCATGCCAATGTCATTGGCATTGCCTTTGATCCATCCTTTGGGGACATGCGTCCGTTTCACTCGGATCCACTGGAATTTCATTTTCTCAGGCAGTGCCGAGTTGGTGATATTGGCCCCTTTGCTGCCATCTTTCACTTTGGGCTTTAGGAACCCCACCCGCAGTTTCTGAGCTCCTTTGACGTAACTCTTGCCATCATGGATACAATGAGCAGCTGTAAGAACATGCTTTTCAGCCACCAGTGTCCCCGTGCAACCTGTAGATAGCTTCACCGATGTGGAGAATGGGTAATTCAACAAGAAGTCTTTCCCAAAAATGCTAAACCTGCTGTCATAGCCATAGATCTGCCTCTTAGTTCGAGATTTGCCTTGAGACCCTCCACCACTGTTGCTCAGAATATATATGCCCACTTCAGTTTCAGTGAGGCTACCATTAGCGTACAAGGTTTCATACGACAAGTAGTTCTTCACTTCTTCATAAGTTGGCAGTGGAGAACTTTTGTGGCATGCTGGGCCACAGGGAGATACCACTTCCAGTCTGGCTTCAGCATCAAACTGTGGTTTGTCCAAGTTCAGGGTAGACCGCGGCAGGATAACGGGAACTCTGTAAGATGGCCAAGTTGGCTTCCAGTGAGAACTGGAGGGCATCACATCTTTAGCAGCACACAAAAGGAAGATTAAAGTGGACAAGCCTGCCATTCTGAATGCCGGTCTGTGGAAAGCAAAAGGAAGTACAGTCATTCACCCAAACACATTGCAAAATTATCCTACCCTGCTAAGTAACAGCTTGCTACCCGACTATAAATATAGTAAGGGTCAAGCTATTTGAATGGAGTTAACTTATATTAAGTAGCTCAGATTTCTCAGTGTTAAACTAATGCCTTAACCAGTATCTTGAAACAAGTGTCCCAGGTTAACATGGAAATACAGGGCATTTAACCCTTAGGTGTGCTGAGCCACCAACTCCCAGCTGACATGAGTGGGAAGTTAAGAGCATTTGTCTTCACACGGCGTAAAGAAAATTCAGTCTCCATGTAAATCCCTGCATTCAGAAACCAGAGCCCCTGCAAAGAGTAAATGTGTCTGTCTTCAGCTAGATTAGAGCATTCTCTGAAAGCTCTCCCCTACTCTCTGACTCTGCTGAGAGAGGTCCTTAAATCTCCTCACACCATTTGCTGTCTCAGCCACAGACATCAAGCTGATAGTAGGAACAGGCAGATGGACAAAGGTGACCTGACAGGGGCCAGGTTGCAGAACATGACCACATGGTAAACTCAGTTCCCCTTGCAACTCACACCATAGGAAGGTTTCTGCTCCATGTAGCATTTGCTCTCCCCTAGGCTTACACAAGAAAGGGTAATATGATTACACACAGGCAGTTAATGAAAGAAGATTACAATTCTTGAGGGAATTTGCAGTTAACATACTGGCTTATTGCTTTATAAACTCAATTAATTAGAAATGCAAACCAACCCCCTCCAAGCACAGGGAAGCAAATGGGACTGTAAATGTGTTTATGAACCGCAGGCAGAGTGCCTCAGACTGCAGAGAACAGCGTGCACTAGTACTGTGTCAAGAAAACGTGTAACTGTGGTTTATTTGAAAATTAGCCATACAGCTGAATCGCTGCTGGAGGCATTGCACCCTGGGCAAGAAGGCAGGCAGGATCTCCCTCACACAAAGATTATTCAAACAAAACTTCACAACTATGTTGAGCTTACACATATTTAAGACCCTGCTGAGGTTACACTGATCACAACTGTAGGATCATTCCTGAAATGCCTCAAACAAGTAAACCAAAGCAAACCACGCAGGAAATGACTGCAGCTATCTAAGAATAAAAAAAGAAAAATCCTTCTCTTCAATGCTTTCTGTAGCCATACTCCACCCCTAAGCCGCACCAAAAAAAGACTTTGGAAGCTACAGACTGCTGAAAAACAAATGTCCAACCCAAATATTGGGCCTAGAGTCTTAATTTTTTGGTAGCATCCTCTTTGGGAATGGAGGCTATAATTAAAGCACACAACGTTCAAAATATCACTTGACTCATGCAGGATATCAAAAGATTTTCATTCCAAAAACCCGACGTAGATGAAGAGAACTGATGCTACTGATACCCATGGAGGCAGGTACTGCCTCCTCCAGAAGCAACCACAAATTCTGTTGGCAGTTTTCTTATTAACGAACAGAACATATTTAAAGGAACATATTTTCTTCTAGGAATATATTTTTTTCTAGTTTTTCTTAAGCTCTATAGAATGTGTTGCTTTATACCTAACAGGCGAGTCATGCTGGAAAATATAAGCCATTTTAAACATGAATCAGAATTCCATAATTTTGGATGTCCCACAATTGGAAAAATCTTGGTATTCACAGAAAACCACCAGCTCCTCTGACTCATTCCACAGCAAAGACTAATATTGGATGTAGCTGTGTTTTGCAAGCTATGAAATAAGAGTTTCACATTGGTATAAGGATGGCACAGGGAGCACCTGCTGTATTATCAAGTATAGTTGTTGTACAACAGTGATTAGGAAAACATAGAAAAAGAAGGTAACAGGAACAAATGATACCACTCCATGCCCACAAAGACAATATACACAGGTATAAGTCAACTGTTAACTGTCAGTGAGGACCGTATGCAGCAACATTTACTGGTTTCATAGTTAGAGGTTGAGAACAGACTAAATCACAATTATGATGTGCATCAGGTAGCCAACCCCATCATTAAGAGCATGTATTTCTAAGCAGTGTGCCCTCATCTGCTTCATACCAAGAAGTTATTCCCACAAACCATATTTGAAGCTTTTCTGATAGATGGAATCTCTCTAAATTGCACCACTCATGCCACTTGCTGGATCCAAAACCCATTCACGCTAACTGAGCCGATGTTGGCCTTTGGCTGGTTTATTTAGCTGGCAGGGGGAAATTAAAAGCATCTTGTCAGTTGTTATTTGCACAAGCAGCAAGATTCTGTCGTGCCTGTCAGCACAGTGACCTGATGAAGGGACTGTGCGCCCAGCAGCTTCACTGCTTCCTCCGAGATTATTATCTGGGTTGAGAAGAGAGATTACCTCTCCCTGCAACCTGCCTTCCCTTATCTCCTCACCATCACCACCGCAGCAACGCCAGCGCTGGAAAAGCAGCTTTAAACAGCAGAGGGCAGCCGCCCTATGAAAAGAACAAGACAGGAGCTGGGACTCAAGCTGGTCCCCCAAAAAGGCTTCAGAAGATGATATTTGTGTCTCTGCTGTGGTGTGTGAAGTGGTACTTACTCCACTTTTTGTCGCTGAGCAAGCTTTCCCACACCCCTCCTCTGCTGCTTCTGTGCTATGATCACAGTGCAGCTATATGGGATAAAAAAACTTTCCATCAGTTACAGAACTTTTCTCTTATTTAAAATGTTATTAAAACCTTACAATAAAACACAGTTTATACCTGGCCATAGAAGCTAAATAGTGCTCACCAACCAAGACTTTTACTGAAGTTTTCATAGTTACATCTCATCTGGAGACATATATGGTACTAAATCAACTCTGAGCAGCAATAAATAGAATAAATACGTCTTTTTTATAATAAGATGAGCATTAGTGCATAGTGCCTCTTTCTGTTTAGATCCTCCCTCTTTAAAAAATAGCTAAGCAGAAAAAATGAAGGAACTGAAAAAGCAGTGTACATTTAAAGATAGATCTACCAGCTAGGAAAAGGAAAGAAGAGCCTGTCTCTTTTTGTTTAAAACAAAACCGAAAAGCTGAAAACACACACAGTTAAATCTAAGTACGTCCAGCTACTTACTCATGGGTGACGCCGAAAGATGTTCTCAAATCGAAGACCCTGGTAAGAAGTGAGAACTTCTCTGCATGGCTACCACAGAGCAATACCGAATGAATTACGATGTGCTGCTCTACTGTAGTACTGCTCTTCTGTTTCTGTTTAAACTGTGTCATAAACTCAATCCACCCTTTGACTCAGTACAAAGCCCTGCACTGATATCTAGCCTAGGAACCCCCTAGAAGCGGTTTGTACATAATCACACTCGCTAATAGCATTAAAATTGTTAATGGAAAGCTTGACAGCCCCCCCAGGGCTCCCCATGCCACTAAAATACTTTACAGACACATTTTCCTGCTTGCTATGGGCATTCATGCCCTGAGAGAGATGCTGGTGAAAGAAAACTGCGCTGTTCAAGATGGACATGAATCATTTTTTAATAAGCAAGTAATCTTTCTGCAAGAGTTCACTACATCAGGGGTGGATCTTGTAATAGATGGCTAAATAACAATAAATCCTGGATCATCCAGTACAAGAGTCCATGAACTGAGCAGTCTCCATTACATTTTGAAATGAAGAAAGTTTTTTTCCACAGTGCTGGAAGCCAGAATGATTAACATAGCAAAAAAAAAAAAAAAAAAGAAGCAAGAAAACCAAGACAGCAAGAGAGAAAAACCTGCCTCAAACCAAATGATAAATGTGAACTAAATCACTGTCACTGCTGTGCCAAAATACTTCTGCTGCTTTTCTTGATCACACAACTTGTTAAAACACAGCAAAAACAATCAAGCCGTGCCTTAATAATTACAGAAGTCTTACTGCCATTAAAATCTAACATCTCTATTAGCTAGCCTGCGATGCTGAGGGTGGTGCGAAGGTTACACCGCCTTACCTGCTCGACTGAGGGCTGGAGGAGGAGATGTCTCTGAAAACCTGAGACGAACTTTGATACTGGCAGGCCAAGGGTGTGTCTGTTAACATACACACCGGGCACAGTGGGTATTTTGACACGTGTGACACTGACACACGCACAGAGGAAAGGGATCGTGCTACATCTCCCACTTAGTCCAATTCCTATAGAATGATCGGGCTGTCTCCTTCCTCACTCCTCTCTTTCTTCTCTCTT
>NW_008682805.1:9818-10155 GCF_000695815.1 Acanthisitta chloris
AGCAAACCGTGTTACAGACGGACAGTGACGGTCCCTTTGAATAACGGGGCAAGCTGCAGTCAGGACCTGCATCCCCAGGGCCACCAAACCACCCGAGTGACGGGGCAGCGGCGCCAGGAGGGTCTCGGCGGGACCTCGCTGGGGGGCAGGGGGCGAACAACTGCCCCAGGCTGCAGCCACCGCCCCACCGAGGGGCTCGTGTCACGCATTTTTCTTAGAAAACCCACCCCAAAGTACTGATGCTCTCAGTGACGGAGATGAATCGAAGCACAGGACCGCAGCGGAGCGCTGCCCCTGACGCCTCCCAAGCGTCAAACGCAGCAAAGGCGAATGTTTT
>NW_008682806.1:0-7611 GCF_000695815.1 Acanthisitta chloris
AAGGTGGCGCGGGCTGTGGTGCTGACCTCTCTTCCTCCCCCCTCAGGAATTGTGCTCCGAGCCTCGCGCGGGAAGAAGTGAGCCGGAGGAAGAAAAGAAGCACAAGGCAATCACTTCTGCAAGAGCTGTCAGCTCGTTGCCTCGTGGCCGCGGAACGCCGCTCGCAGTAACGCTCATCACGGGCTGCGGAAGGGGAGAGTTGCTCCCCTGCATGGCTGTGGAGGCTTGTTCCCAGCGCAGGAGATCCTCCTCACAGGATCGCAAGAGGGACTGCGTTACCGTGAACAGCTTTTGGTCACGTTTGCCACCCAAGCCGCAGTGCAGGCTGCAGGCCTGGGAAGCATCACATCCCTCTCTGGGGGTTCATGGAGCCAGCACAAAGGGAGAGAACAGCACAGCTCTGCAGCCTCCTGAAACTCGGGGGCGTGTCTGGGACTCCCCCATCCCCAGTGTATTGCTGAAGCATAGCCCCATTTCTGAGGCTGTCCCCTGACGTCCATCACACTGCCTGGTTCATTTCCCATTCAAGGCAGTTTTACGTCCATCTGTTGATCCCTCAGGAATCTTGAAGAAATTCTGTTGTCACACTTACAAAGTGCTTTGAAGCCTTTGGGTGAAAGAACAGATTTAAAGCTTTAAATTACAGTACTTCAGTTAGCATTTCTTCAGAGACCAATTGCCACCCAGGGCACTATTTACTACACATGGGACAGAATTTGTTTCAGGTGATGAGTCATCTAAGCTTCAAAAGAAATTTTACAACCAATTGGAAATCTTTTATAACTTCTTCACTCGCTTATTTTTTTCAATTGATGATCAAATGTAACTCTGTATTGTTTGCTTTTTCCTGCCAAAGACTGCAGAATGAGCATGTACCATCTTCTTTTGGTGTTTGGAGCTCTCCAGAGCACACAGTTCTGTGTACTGACTATTTGGTGCTGTCTCATGGACCAGATTGACAGCAGAACAGATGATTTTATCTCCTCAAACGAGCCTGCACCCTGCCTTACAAGTCTGTCACTTCAGCATCATGTCAATAATAACATATAAATAACATATAAATGTAATTTCATTTATAAAATCACTTGTATTGAAACATTCGTTTTCAAAGTGTCAGTTTAATCCACAGTTCCTGCTTTAAGAAACTCTAAATTCTTTATCCTAAAATGCATCATTAGAGTAAAAGAAACTGAAGTCCTGACTGATCCCTATTGATTTGCTAAGTGTCACCCAAATGGAAGAAATTATTCATTATATATACTGTTTCTGCTTCATGGTAGGAGTGTGGCCTGAAACCAGGTTCATCTGGTTCATCTATGTGTTTGAAGGTCAAGCTAAATCCAGGATGCTGACAAGGTGATTTAGGGAATAATTACAGAAAATTGATTTATCTCCTGACAGGCTCTGTCCCATAGCAAATGTTTGGTATGCTTAGCAAATGTGAGACTGTTCCTCTCCTCTCATGCCAGCTTTGCTATACCGTGCAACAGGCATGTGAGCTGGCACCAGTAGAGCAGGTTCCTCCATGAAGGGCAGCATAAACTCTTGGAGAGATCCCAGCTGGAGAGTCAAAGGAAGACATTGCTGGTAGTGCTGTGTCTAATTGAGGCATGGCCAAGGCACAGTGCTGCAGGCTGGGAGCCACCAAGCAGCACAGAGCTGCCCTCAGTGGCTCTCTGCCTGCATTTCTCATAGCACAGCTGCTCTGGAGAGTGTGGAATGGATATGTTACATCAACACTCCTCTGTTTCATGGTACTCTCAAGTTGGGTTTGTAAATACAGAAACTTGCTGTTACACTGTGGTACACAGTAAACACTGTGATGTGCAGTTGGGCAAGCTGAGTGCCTGATCAGGTATAGGAAGGGGAATAGCTGTGACATGACATATTAGAAAAAAACAAAAGGAAGTTCAAATTTTGAGAGGAGTCAGGAAATCCTGGTCTGGGATAGTGTAATAACAAACGATATTTTTCCAGAAGAAAGTTTTGAATCATGGTTATTCGAGCTACAGCAGGGAATCTTGGCTCATCTGGTATAAAACAGAGATTCATCGAGAGCTGTGTATCCAGGCCCTGAGCACATCCTCCTTGCTGCTGGGGTATGGCTGTTGGGCTCAGGGCCTGCTCGTGGCCATGCAGAGCACTCCCAGGCAGTGTGGTGGGGAGGCCATTGCCAGCATCAAGCCCTGGCCCTTGGGAGCTGCTTTGGCTGAGATTCTTGGCCTTGCCCCCCACCTGAGCTATGGCCACAGGCTCCCAGGCCCTCACCTAAATCCAGCCCTCTGGCTTGCATTCCCAGTCCTCTTGGCTCTCTGGCCCTCAGGGAGCAGCTGGCCCTGGTGTGCAGCCAGTATGACTTCCAATGCCTTCAGTGAATTGTTCATCAATCCTGTAAATGAAGATGTATTTCCCAAATGATTATGACATAGACTTCCCAGTAATTTATGTATTTGAGAAAACCTTTAGCTAAATGCACAGAGAAGACGAAAATGCTAAGTTCAGCCAGTAAATTATTCATTTATTTCTTGCAACAGCAAGTTCTGCTTGGGAAAAGAAACACAGAAGTACAAGTCCTGGAGAGGTAGTCTAGTTCAGCAACAGTGTCCTCCAGTAAGAAATGTAGACCTAGAAACTTTATGTAGAATAAATCAATTACTTAATGCAAGCTGCTGAATGTTTGGCAGTTAAAATGCCAGCCTACTCATTGCAATTATACAGGGAACCACTAAAATGTTCACAGGACATGAGCCTCATGTAAACAAACAGCTCTTCCACTCTTCCTAGTGGAAGAGTGAGGAACCTACCTCTTGCAGGTACCAGACCATCAGCCCTTCCTCCCAGACGCCCCTGGTGAAACCTGTGTGCTTCCTGCTGCTTTGGCTGTCGTTTGGAGGAGCCCCAGTTGCCTGGTGGTGTCTAATAGAGGCAGGAACCCTGCTTTGAAAGATGTGGCCTAACGTTGTGTTTGCTACAGCAATGGCTGCTAAATATTTGATTATCTGAAATTAACATCTTTGAGCAGCTGGGTCTGGCACTGTGCTATGGGCTCAGAAATGCAAATCACTCACTATGGAAATATTGTTATCAGCCTCTCAGGAATGGCTGTGTTAAATAAACTGGGTGTGAACATCATTCCCAGCTATCGTATCAGTCCAGAGCTCCCGTAGCTGGGAAGGAGTGGAGTGCCTGGAAGGAAAGGCTGCGTGTATCTCTGGGGGGTGACCAGGTTAATGGAAGAATTAAATTCCCCAACATTTGGCAATTGAATTGCATTTGTGAGTGTTAACAGGATTGACCTTTTTTTTCCAGAATGTGGCAGTTCTGTTTCTCTTTTTACTGTCTTCATTTTCTATTCATGAGAGTTCTACTGGCTGAACAGACCAGGACCAGAAGGGAGAAAGTGTCCAAGCTCTTTCACATTAATTACAGACTTTCTCTTTGTCTGCCTTTTCTTACAGGACAGATACAAGCTGTTTGGTTAGGAGCTGATCTGGCACTGTAAAACCACCCAGGAAGGCACTGTTACAGTGTAGTGGACTCCCAGCTCTGCTAACAACACAAAGGAAAACAAATTTGATTTGTGCTTATGTCTGATATAATCTAGACTAAAAAATATATTTTTTTGTTTTCCTTTTATAGTTCTCTCGATCACAATAATTTCATAGAAATTGATTTTTTTGGAAGCATATTGGAAAACATAATTGTTGCAGAACTTACAGTGAATCATAGAATCATCATTATCATCTGCCAGTACTGCCCATTTTGGTGACCACTCAACCTCATCTACCCCCAGACTGCTTCTTTTGTGTCTGCTTGTTGGTTTTCCTGAAGTTTAGGAGCTCATGGTGACCTTAATGTATGTGTGACAGATGGTGGATGTTCTCAGTAACTCTTTAGAAGTTCAGAACACGTTAAACTCAAGGATTGCACTCCAACCATTTGGACATGCACAGTAAATTTGGTTTGGACCTACTGGGATTGTCAGTTCTGGGGCAACAAAGGGTGTAATGGCACTACAGGATTCACTGATAGAAAATTTTCTTAAGTCATTTAGATCGGTCCTTTTTTCATTACTGCTTGTTTATTCAAATGTCGCATGTCTGTGGAGAAAAATAAGTCAACTCAAGATTTTATGTTCCTGCTTTTCAGTTAAGCAAGAGAGCGCTTTGGATTCACTTCTGCAAGACCTCCACCACGGTGTCCTCTGGATTGAAAAGTCTCAGTATTTCCAAGAACTAATCGCAGAATAATTAGGGTTAGAAGGGACCTCTGGAGATCATCTAGTCCAACCCCACTGACAAGGCAGGGTCAACTAGAGCACGTGACAGCATGTGGGTTTTGAATGTCTCCAGAGAGGGAGACTCAATGACTTCCCCAGGCAGCCTGTTATATTGCTCTGCCACCCTCAATGTAAAGAAGCTCTTCCTCATGTTGAGGTGGAACTTCTTGTGTTTTAGTTTATGGCTACTGCTCCTCATCCTGTTGCTAGGCACCACTGAAAAGTGTCTGTCACTGTCCTCTTGACACCCACCTTGGAGATATTGGTGTGCATCAATGAGATCCCCTCTCTGTCTTCTCTTCTCTAGACTAAATAGGCCCAGATCCCACAGAGATCCCTTAAGAAAGCTCAAAAAAAGACAGAGGGGAGAAAAAAGGAGAAAGATAATTTTCCACATAGAAACCTGTATGCAATTTCTGAGTGGAAACTTATATGCTGTTTGTGTCAATGCCTGAAAATAACCACAATTCCATTTTCTTTTTCCTTCTAGGGATCTTCTTTAAAGCATGGTCTAAGCTTGTCTAGCACCCAGAAGCAAACAGTGCTGCGTGCTTCATGTCCTGTTGGACAACTCTGACAGACAGAAGTAGAGCTGCAATTTTGTAAATGAGTTGTGGTTCCTCCTGGGACCTGCCTACAGCAGGTGGATAATAGTTGTCTCTGCTTTGAAGCCGACACTGTTCACTGTGCTGCTGCCCTGCATTTATGTAGTAATTTATGGTGACATTCATGCTGATTTCTCTGATTTACTATATGAGGTGCAGAATTACAGTTAATCAGATGTAGGGTCTGGCAATACCTTTTCAGCCACATCAGCAAATACTGCTGAAATCGGATTTATTGACAGAGTGCTAGAACAGCTCCTGGGGAAACATCCACATGCTGAAGTCCATCTTCACTAAATATTCCCATTCTGACAGACAGCAAACATCCTGTAGCATGGATGCAGTTATGCCAGCTACAGGTGACCATAAAAGAACAGTTCAGTCTAATAAATGAAGTGATACCAGTTTAATTATCTTATACCGATATGATTGCATCTGCTGCAGCGTAACTGTGTAAACAGTCACACCTTTCACAAGGACAGGAGCTGGGAGAAATAGTACAGCACTGTTATCAACAAGTCTTTGCCAAACAAGATACGGCCAGGAATTTGAGCACTTCCTGAATTTAACCAACTCCTCTAATAAAGTGATTTTACAGAAGAGAGAACAGGGAAATTGATGCAATTAGCAAATGCATTTTTGGCCCTCTGCCCAGAAAAAACCTGTGTGTCAACAGCCAGATGAATGATTTCTACCATGTAAATTCAGAGCACCTATGGATGCTCTTTCAAAACACCTCCGGAAAACGAGTTGTACCTCTGTGTCAGGGTCTGACCCCAGCCAGCACATGTCCCCAAAGGGGACAGAGGTGTCACACACCTGTCCCTGAGCTCTGATGCTCCAGGCACTTCCTCCTCTGCTCTTTGCTACATACCAGCTTCTTCCTTCCTGTGTCCTTTCCTTCTGGCTTGATTTTCAAATGAACTCTATCTACCTTTGGGCCTTCAAGCTATCCAGTGACACAGGAAATCATAGGCAGAGATAAGATTCCTTTGCAAAACTCCTGACCCTCCTGCCTCCCCCTCGGTAAGAGCAAGGCTGTGTGCAATACGTGGCACTATCTGTGTCACTCCTTCCATTCAGCAAACAGAAGGGTAACACACCTTTCAAAAGCTTGTGTTTAACCTGTCCCTCTGTGCTAAACCTGTCCCTCCTCATCTAATTATCAGATGCATTCTTTAATGGAGAGCATGTAGCTGGTTCCCATCTGCTCAGCTGTGGCTCACTTACGTTGTTGTTTGGGGTTTTTTTTCTCCTGCTTTGGGTTAAATTGAGAATGAGGTTTCATGAAATGGGTGCAGCCCTGGTCTGCTCCCAGACACACACCGCATGCTCCCATCAGCATCCTGGCTGCCAACTCTTATCAGACCTCTTCACCTTCACCTTATCAAGCAGGCAGAAGATGATTCACTTCCTAGTGAATCCTAGTTAGTTCTCTGCTGGCTTGGAAAGCAGGCCTGGTTCACCAAGGGGTCAGGAGAGCACTGGCTGCAACAAGAACATGCTGCCAAGAGCAGGGAAGGGAGGATGGAAGCTGGTTGTCCCTTTGGGGGCAGTTTGCAGTTAGAGCCATGAGCTAATGCCAAATAGCGGAGGTTGCACTCCACTGCTGCTTCCAGCTGCGTTCTCCTGCCACTTCCCTTGCACTGAATCTAGTGCTGAAGTGGCTCCAGGGTGAGTGGCTTCAGCTGGCTGATGTGGCTGAAAGCTACTCATTTTTATGGCATGGTTAGTGTGCTGCCATTGTCAGTCAGATGAACAGATTTGCCCCGTGGCCACACAGCCACTAGATGCAATATGAGGAAAGCAACGCAGAGACAGAAACTACCTTGTAGATATCTCAGCTGCAATATTAAACTGCAATCTAAATCCAGCCAGCCTGCTGTTCTTGTAATAGTCAGATCACTAGATAGTTTGCTTCCCTACCTGTGCTCTTCTGCTCTAATGAACTTCTTTTCAGTACAGGAAGTGTATTTTTAACTCTGTTATTCTGTGTGAGTAGAATTGCACTCCAGCAGCAATTTCAACCTCTTGTGATTCGTGGACTGCTAGTGGAGAGGCAGATCCTGCACAGCGGGATTAAATCTATTGACTTCCATTCCTCTGTGGTTTTTGTGGGCCTTGGAAGTTATGCACAGTGGAGACAACCATAGACTGAAATGTACTGTGGAGTAGAACTGCTGAGAATCACACGGGGCTCACCAGAATGGCAGTTGTTTTTCAACATAATTTTCTTCTCTTATTTCTTTTTATTTCTCATCAAGGATAATAAAGTCGGAGGAGATTATGAAGAGTGAGGCTGGTAAATAAAAATGGAAACTTTGAGATGAAACCTTCTCAGTCCAGTTTCCTAATGGACAGCACAGGACAAATTACTGAGACAGGACTTCCCTCTGAAGTAGTGAGTAGGCTGTCCTTACAGGAGATAAACAGCAACAACATCCTTTCTCATAAAAGTAATGCAAGATCCTTTGTTGCAAGGCAGAGTCACAAAGCTAAGTTTGTGTGGGGGCTGCACTAGTAACCATGCCTTTTCTTGGTTTGCAGATTTTCCTCTTGGGTAGACCGTGGCTCCTCTCTCCATCAGTGCACAAGGCTGTGTTTAGGTATGAAGGGGTTTTAGTGGCAATACTGGCTTGTAGTGAAATGCAGCCTCCTTCCGTTTATACCACCCTTCCTCCCTCTCTCTCTCTCTCTCTCTCTCTCTTTCTCTCACTCTTTCTCTCT
>NW_008682806.1:7622-24421 GCF_000695815.1 Acanthisitta chloris
CTGACCTGCTTCCCAGCCCAACCCTATAAGCAACTGAGTCAGTACAATTGTCAGGGTGAAGGGCTGCAAGGAGAGGCGTGGGAAGGAGGGAGATGGCAGAGGGAGTGTCAGGCAGGATCTCCTTAAGCTGCCAAGCCCTCACTTTTCACCAAGCCAGTGTTCAAGACTGGCACATTTAGTACATCCGTAATCTGACCCAGCTCCTTTGGCTAAAATTGTCCATAGTTTATTTACACACCTTCTGGTCCCTGTCTTGCTGATGACTGAGAGGAATTGCTGCTGAAAGTCATATATTTTCCTCTTAAATACAGGGAGATGAATCCTCTTCCTTTTGCATTCTTTGCTGCAAGATAATGAAATCTTTGAAGAAGGAGAAGAACAACATCTTAACATACAATTTAAAGTAGTCATGAAGTCATCCACTGGGGACCTCATCATGTATCTCTTGTTAAATGGGGTTTGGGATGGCTGGCATATGCAGGAAAAACAGGGCAAGAGTTCTCAAAGGAAAAGCTTAACCGCAGTGCTTACATCTCACCAGCCAGATTTCTGAACTGTAATCCCAGAAGAGAAGTATCTGAATGCCTGATTCAGTGGTGATGCACTCCTACACACCACTCCTAAAACAGCAGAGGTTAACAACACTCAAAATGTCAGCACTGGCCCCTGAGATAAAACGCTATCATGATGATGAAAGGAGCACTTCTCTGGCTTCCTTCCACCTGCAGAATCTATACAAGCTAGGCTCCACTCAAGGAGCCTTCCCAGTGCAATTATATGAGTTAAGAGCTGGGTCTTTTGCTGACAAAAGCCCTCATTTAGGTGTAGCTATACACACATAGGCAAGAAGATTTTGACTTTAACCTCACTGAGATAGAGAAAAAAACCAATCTCTGTAGTACAGACAAGCCCTTAGGATAAAAAAAAAAAGTGAATATAATATCTCCTTTTGTGTGTTGCTTTTATTACAGGCCTCCACAGAGTGCCCATCATTGTAATTCTTGAGTAGCGTTTCTATAACAGCAAAACTATGTTTTCCAGCTGGAGAACAGTCTCTGATATTCACAGCAGCAACTGACATTTGTTTCCAGATCAAAACCTGAGGAAGGAAATTCCTTGCCAGATGGAGTCCCCAGCATCACTACTAGTGTGCCCAGTAACCTGTTAGCCATGCCAGCCAGCCAGTTCTTGCTAATCCTCTCTACTCAAAAAGAGGGCAGTAGCAATCTTTGCCAGTTGAACCTTATCCCTGTGGTGCAAAGTGCAACTTGCAGGTCAGTGGCTCTTCGTTCTGCCCCCCTCACTACATGTTGTGTGCAAAATGTAGTTATCTCACTGTTGATCACTAAGAGAATAGTCCAGTCCTCTGGCTTTGGTGGTCATGTCAGGAAGGGACTGGTCCTGATTAGGACTTCCAAATCCCACAAAAAGGAGTTGGAGTATCCGATATGACTGGTTTGATGAAAATAATATTTACTTAGAGGGAAATAATTTAACACCCAACAAAATATCTAGTAATTTTAATCTTTTTAACTGTTACCTATAAGTCAGGAAAAAAGTCCTTCAGGAGATCTGAAGATCTGAACAAGAAAATTTCTCAAACCATATGTGAAAGAAACAAGATGTTAGCTTTAGCATCACATTCATTGCAAAAGGATCTGAATTTTTGGTTCATTTTATTTTTGAAAGAGCTTGTTCTCCTCCACTTGTAAAATATATTACATGGAAAACATCTGTTTTGAAAGTCCTTTTTTTTCCCCTTGTGACACATCATAAGATCTTACCTTCTAATGAATTGCAGCAGTTGGCTTGGTGATTCCTTCTGACACCTCAAAGATCTGAGACTCTGCAAAGAGGTTGTGAAAGGATTAAATAAATTATTTGGTCACTGTGGAAAATCATAGCCAGGGAGTCAGAACACTGGGAGCCTGAGGTTTCCATGACTATTGTATGAGACAGACAGCTTCATCTTGTCACCCATCTAGGGCTGCAGTACTATTTTCTTCTCTTCTTTGAATAAATGGGCTCATGACCAATGATTTACAGCTCTCAATTCTAGAAGTGGGGGAGCCACTCAGTTGTCACAAAGCCTCAGACAAAGTAAGTAAAAGCTTTGCAAAAAGTGTCAGCTGCCCCTACTTAGAATGGAGGCTGCTCAATAGCTAAAGAACTGAGCTCTTGGTAATCAAGGGATGTAGTAAAATCTTAAATAATCTGCAGACTGTTAGAGGCTCTGGCTGAAAAGTTATCAAATGTTCAGGGATTTCCAGTATCCTGTTTCCTAGGTGCCATTAAAAACCCACAACCTTTAATTCCTCAGCAACTTGTCTCCCCCTGTGATACCATTATGCATACATGGCTGTACACAAAAAATGTGCCAGCCCTTACCTGACAGAGTACTGCTACACACTGCAGCATGTAAATTACTGTGTGTTGACACAAGTCACCCTTCTTCAGCATCACTTTATTTAAACAACCATACAGTGTGTGTTTGCATGGTATGGATACATACATACATACATACATAAAAACCATCTCCCCAGTCAGCTCCTCACCCTGCTCATGCTGCTTGTGCCCACAGCAAAGTGAGGGAGCCCAAGAGATTTCTGGAGAGTTGGCAGGGTAGGATGGGCACTGGGGCTGCTCCCTCCCATGTTTTCTGTCTGACTGGAGGCCACTTACTTTCATTTCTCATGGATGAAACAGCCCTGCTTGGGAGCTGGGTACAGCCACTGCTTGGAGATATGGGCAAGCCTGTCCTATGGTGTGTGCGTTTCCATCCCTATGCCAGGTCGTTCCTCATGTTATCTAACTGTCCTGTCACCTTTGGTAATAGCCATGTTTTGCAGCCAACCATTTCCTCACAGGCTGGTGAGCTCACAGCTTCTTCAAACCTGTGTCAGAGAAGTTACATGTCCCTTGGAACAGGCTGTTCCTCACCCACACTACAAAGGTCCTATCTGCACTACAAACCAAACAAAACCAACCTGCCTACAACACTGCAGCCACTTCAACTATTTAGTCCTGTCAAGGATGCAGAAAGGAGCTGGAGCTGGAGCTTGGTCTGATCTGTTCAGCTCTGAGGCAGGAGGGTGCTGTCCCTCAGCCTGGCTGTTCCCCATGACAGACCTCACCAAGCCAGGGCTCAACCCAGCAGGACTTCAAGCAACCACTACAGCAAACTGCACACTTGTGAGATTTCTTCCAAAACTTTAATTTTTTTATGTAGCTGTGGCTTCCTGGACTCATATTGTTTGAGCTGTCTCATTTGGTTGCAGGAAATGGAATTGGATGGACCACTGGTAATTCAGCTCAACAGGCAGCAGGTCAGTGACTAAAGGGAAGGGAGGGGAGGAGGGAAAGCAGCACCAGAACAGCCACAGGCTCCCCTTCTTGCTCTGCTGCTTATTGGCATTTTGCATAACTGCAGGCAAGTTGTTCAACCTTCCCATGTTCTAGTAGAACAGAGACACATCCCTGGAAAATCTATCAAGGTCCTCAACAGAAGGAAGTCCACAGAGTGAAATGTGGGGATTACTACTAAATGTTTATTATTCAGATTTTTGAAAAGAATTGGCTTTACTACGGCATCCACCACTTCAGAGTGGTCCTTAACAGAGACCCAGCTGAGACCCCATCTCCAGTACTGTGACGGTGTGCAGTGCTAGCAGAAATCCACAGTCCTTCACTTCTCTCTGTTCACTCTGGATTAATAAATCACATTTTCTTAAGGAGTCCTGCTTTTATGCAAAAATTTGGCCTAGTTAGTGGTTTTTTAAAAAAAATATATTGGCCACATCCAGTTAAGGACAAAAACTGGTTTCATATGTTGGATAATGGATAATACATAACACATGCAAGAGCTCAGTTTATCCAGCAAAACTGCCCAAAGGAAAGGTTTGCTGTTCTGTTGTCACTGTGTAGGGATTGCTGATAGCACATAGTCAAGCACTAGGTAGAAGTCAGGCAATGTTGCAAAGCTGGAGAATATTACTTTTCCGTTAACAAACTGTAAAATTACCCAGTTTGTCTAACCTTGAATTCCTCCTGGTTTCTGGGGAGATTATGTCCCAAATTCCTTGAACTATATAATGATTGCTATCATACTTTATTTTGGTTGTGTGCATATGAAGTAGGGCGGACTCATAATACACCAGGGTCTGTGTGGAACAGCAGCTGTTACACTTTCAAAGAGCATTACTGAGCTTTTTATAGTTGGCTGCCATTGACATCACAGTTAAATAGAGGCTCACTCCACCCAGCCTATGCAAGCTTAAAGCCAGGCTAATTTACTGGGAGAAGGGAAGGTCACAGGAAGCCATGCAATGGCAGCATGGAAGTAAGAGCCTGGGGATGCATTTGCTTCTTTTTCCTTCGCCCATCAGAAATGTTCTTGAAATATTTCTTCAGGAAGAGCATCCACCTCTGGAGAAGAATGACAGGGTGAAACCTCTGGGATCAGGAATCAAGTCTGGCCCAAGTCAACAGTGACTGACAGCTGGAGTGACCTCTGTAGGTAGCTCTCTTAGTGCCTCACAGATGACTGTCCACACCAAAATGCACCATACTTCACTATAAAGACAATAACGTAGCTGAGTTTGGGGGAAGCTTACCAAGAACTCAGGACTATTGAGGATAATTTTCTCTGAGGATGACATCTGCTGCAGCACAGCCCTCCTAAATGAAACCTCTGCACTGCCTTCAATCCTTGCAGTATGTCACACTGCTACCCTGAGGACATTCTGCAGTAGAATGAGGGAGAACAGCTGGGACAAAGTCTCATAAACCTGCAGACAGGAACCCACCACACTGATTCAGAGCAGCTCTTGCCTGTACTCTGCAATCCCTGTAGCTAGCATGCCTGCCTGCCATTTCTGTCCAGCTAGTAATGATGCCAGCCTGTAGAGCTGAAATCACACACACCAATCAAGTATTTTTCTCCAGAGTACCCAAAATGTTGCCCAGACTCCTTCCAGGCTCCCTTTTCTCTTTCCATCATCACAGCTGTTGGCTGACAACAGATGTGATGATACAAGAATAGGAGCAGCCACTGTGACTGCTGCATGTAACTGGTTTTCTTCCATATGGGATATTCAGAGGACACTTCTGGTTAAATTTCTTTCAAGAGTGTTGTTCAGGGGACTGCCCACAGGGTACAAGACATGCAAACTAGAGTACAGTAAAATAGAGAAGGCTCAAACACTGCCAAATAAAGATTTAGTGCAGAGGTTTCACAAGTGCTGATAGTTTGATGTCTAGCCCCAAAATGTCTAAATCCACTCTGCACTTAAGTGTGTCTGAATATCTATACTACTACCTTGCTGGACAGACTCCATGTAAATGGCCTGGGTTTCCTGGGGTACCTTTCACAGCCTTCCATGCACTGCACCTCTTCTCTGTCTGTGACTGAGGATTGTTTGTTTCTCAGCTATGGTTTCTTTAGAGCAGCTAAAAGATCCCATAGGGGAATGTCAATGTGTACTCTTTGCTTGACCTGCTCTGTTGCATCTTGCAGGGACCCACCATTGTAGGAAGAAGTCCCTTTAAAAGCACAAGCCAGACATAGCCTACCTTCACCAGGAAAGGCTGGAGAATGTGAGGAGACAGTGCATCACCAGGCTGAGAGCCTTCCCTGGGCGTTGGTTAGATAGCCTGCCAAAAATATCACAGGTAAGAGTTACTGGTACAATCCCTTTCACAATCTGACACTGTTTACTGTGTGAAGGGTGTGATGGCACAATTTCTTCTTAAAACTGCATAGACACAAGCCTCCTCTATGCTGCCAAATGCATCATCCTCATAGCCAAGCGCATTAGCACGTACTCAGTGCAGCAGCCAGGAAGGATCAGCACTGCCTTCCCCCTTCCAAAGTGTCAAATTAATTTCTGCTTAAGTATGTGAAATCAGCAACCACAGTAGTCCTCTCCAGTCTCACCCCAAGGTTGTTGCTGTTCTCTTTATGCTGTGCTCCCACCTAGCACTGTGCAAGGGGACCAGCAGAGAGTGTCTCACTGTCTCCTCACCAAGGCACACATAGGCTGTGTACTTCATGCAAGGCAATTGAGAGGTGCCTTACAGCATCCCCACAATATTACTGGTGCTTCCCTCCACTCTTCTGCACTGTAACAACACAGTTCTAACAGCAAAATCTCTGCTGTAGCAAGCTCTGCCTATTTTCTTCAGGAAGGAGGTGGAAAATAATACTTTGCTACATAGCAACAGCCACGCTAGGAGTATTTTGCTAATGTAGTCCATCAATAAATAGGTTTAAGGGAGGCATTTCCTCACCAAAATAGTGCCAGCCAAAGCAAGTACATCCATTGCTTATTTCTGCTGTGCCTAGTGGAGGCACTGCCAGCGCAGGTATTTTTCCACTTAGCTTTCCCCTTGCTCTTTATACCATGCTCAGTGGTCAATTCTCAAATGGCCCGAAATTGAGTCAGGGCAAAAAAAATTGCCATTATCTAAATTGCCTATTCTGCAAGTGCTCCAAAGAGCACTTTTTTTTTTTTCACAATTCATGATTTCTACATGCCTACATGGAGAAAAGCAGCAACTCAGATCCACAGAGAGGATTTCACAGGAGTGGTTCTCCTTTTGTCATGAGGAAAAAATGAAGTCTTTCCTACTGTGTGATATGGTCCGTAGTTTCTGCATCTGCTGAAAACACCTGCATGAGTTTGAGAACTGACCCTGGAAAGTGTGGACAGAGAAAAGTTCAGGCAGACCCGGAATGAATGACCTGGTCTTCTGCAACTCTTTGTGCATACACATTTTACAAAGTCCTAAGTAAAATTCCCACCTGAAATCACCTTTTCCACTTCGGTTATCCAAAGGAATCTGGTGAAGCTGCACTGCTGCAAGATTAGATAAGGGCCTAGAGAGCAGGAAGCAGGCACCAATCCAGCTCTGGAACAGGGATCTTCTAGGAACAACCTTGTGTGTCTCTGCCAGTGTGCCATGAACCTTCCCTTTAAGAAACAGGGCCACAGGCAAGTTCCAGTGGCATTTGATGTGTATGTTTTGACAGCCCAGGCTTGGTTATACACTGTTAATAGTAACTTGCTGCTGTAGAAAGCTGAACTGCAAAGGCCTGTTTGAGATGAAGGAGGTCAGGTTGTTAGGAAAGAGAGCAATACACAGGGGTTTGCTTACTCAGGCACCTGTGTGGAACTTATGAATTTTCCTGGTCCCTCAAGCAGGAGCTGCTACATGCAGCCAGAAGAAAGATGACCAATTAGCTGGAGATATACATAATCCAGCTCTGTAAGCAGGGAGGATCAGTATTTGATCTGTCAGGATTTTCAGTGGCAGCAGCTTCCCTGTTGCTCCTGGACTGCTCTGTACACGCTAGAACTCCTGTTGACTTACCTGATAAGAAATATAAAACATGGAGGAAGAGCAGCTCAACCATGAGAGATTTATCAAAGGAAACTCCTTATCTTCTCACATGTACCCCTATGCTGGCAAGATTTGAGGGAAATACTGCTTTTTTGAAATGCTAGAAAACCATGAAGTCTGCTATGTTGGCACTGACCAAGACATAAACAGCATAAAATACCCAGGTGATGCTGTGGTGGATGTGATTTCCTGCCCAGTTTTGCAATTTCCAGCCACTGTCATAAAGATTTTGTCTACAGCCATGCTTTAGGCACTGTCAGTGAGCCCGAGGGTAGTGACAGAGGAGGAGAGTAGTGGTGAAACTGCAAATAGAAACCTACACTACTGATACCAAGAAGTAGACTGAAAGCAGGAATTGAACAGTTAAAGCTGGAAGCATAAAGGATAACTTTACTAATAGCACTATTTCAGCTTAATTTGCAAGACAGCAAGGATTACATTGTACAGACAAGAAGTTTCACTAATGGTATTGTTTTGACTTGGCAAAACGATGCACCTTATCTATAAGGCAGTAGAACTAACTGGACTCAAACCTTGGCAGTAGAAGGAAAACTAAGACCATATAAAGTGTGGAATGAAGAAACAAAATGTTCAAGATAGAAGCAAGGTCAGCAAGGCATGCAAAATTGTACAAAGGGGTAAACGGTTGCATAATAAGGGTGTCCAAAGGGTACTGAGGAAGAGGAGGTGCTTCATCTTCACGACCACCAAACAACCACCAGGACCGTGGGACTGATGCCAAGAGGGAGGAGACGGAGGAGGAGTATATGATAATGACTTCCAAGAACTAATTATAATAATAACCACCCATTCCTGGAAAGAATGAATATGTATGAACATTTAATGCATAAAAACTGTGAAGATTTTGTCCCTGGTTGCACAAGTTTGGTGGAGCGATCCCCCTTGTGCCCAGTGCTGAATAAACAAATACCTGCTACTCAGAGACACAAGTCTGTGAGTAGTTCTTTTCCAGCCTTTTCTCGGCATCACTACGACGCTGCTGCACTCTTTTTTGATCACTCAGCCTTGCAGCAAATGCTCATGACTCCTTTATTCCCTGTATTACCTCAAAGACTTTTAGACATCCTCCCTGATGTGAAGATTCAACTGCAAGAGAGGAGAACTGTGGTCTTGTAAAGATATGGGGGTGGGTAATGGCTAAAATGGCAGTAGAGAGCTGCTGTGATCACTGCCACTTGGAGTCACTCTCCATCTCGGATTGCAGTTGTCTCATTTGAGTAACAAGCATATTTGTTCTTTGGCATGTGTCCAGCAGCACAGAGAACCTTCCAGGGGCAGGAAAGAAAAGCTGTCAAGGAGAAAAGTCTTAATCCCCCAAGTAACAAGCTTGGTCATGCGCAAAAGAGAGGGGTAAGAATCAAAGGGACTAAAAGATAATGGAGAAAGAGATAAAAGTACCAATAAAAGGAAAGAGAGGAAGACCTTTAGATAACAAAGGAGAGGATTAGACTAAGGAGGTGACAAAGGTGTGCCCTTGGCAGACAGGACCAAAGTCAAATAGAAAAATAACCCTGCCAGAAATAAAAGCATGGGAGCTGAGCTTAAGTAATAGGGGAAGAAAAACAGCTGTCATATAAAATGGAGATGAGAGAACAAGAAGGTCTGGGGCAAGAGGTGCCTGAGCAGGGCAGCCTGGAGGGCACTGCTGCCAGGTGGAGGGCAGGGACATGCCTCAGAGTGTGTGTTTGTGGAGGGGAGTGAGCAATATGCAGGACACTATCAGACAGCTTATCTGAGATGGTTGAGGCAGGAGGACGGGATAGTGGGGGAGGAAGATGTAGATACTTTTCTGTGCAAATGTGTGGAGCTTCTGTGTGAGTCAGACACCAGAAAACTGCTGTGGGCTTACAAAAGTCAGGATAACCCACAGAAGTAATGCCTACTGGGGTCATTGCATGCCTTTTTCTTTTCTTCAGTGTGATTTTAAATAGCAAATA
Source organism: Acanthisitta chloris (assembly GCF_000695815.1). Taxonomy (NCBI): domain Eukaryota; kingdom Metazoa; phylum Chordata; class Aves; order Passeriformes; family Acanthisittidae; genus Acanthisitta; species Acanthisitta chloris. Next base: position 16,982 of record NW_008682806.1, read on the forward strand.
AATATGAGTCAGTTCATGCATGGAAGATAATTACTTCATCAAATGGCATAGTAACCACTGCACTCCCCAGCTATGATCACCTGAAACTGGTGATTTAATGATCAACTGCAAATTCCCATCTCAGGTGGAACTTCCCACCTTCCGTCTACGTTAAAGCTGAAAATCTTCCGAACAGTACAAAGTCTTGAAAATCTTTGAAATTAAACATCCCAGAAAAAATGCCCAAGCAACCCAAAATGGCTTTGTTGCAAATGTCACGATACACAAGAGTCTAAGAGTTCCTCATCTCCAAAACCAACCAGAACAGAGGATGGGAAACATTTAGAATGAACAATAAGTCTGAAGCCAGAGCACCAACCTTAGCACATGCCTGAGAAACAGCAACGAAGCACAGGAAAGCCAGCTGAAGAAATCTCCAGCCAGCACCACTTAGAAAGACTTGTGAGGTTTAATAGCATCAGGGCAGGCAAGGGCAGAGAAAGGTAGTGGATCTGTGTTCATATCCGACTTTATGGAGAAAGTTCAGCTTCTATATATTGCCTTCTGCTTTTGAAATGTTGGAGCAAAATTTAGTTCACATTTATATCTTTTTCTCTCTAACCACGAGACACAAATTTTAACAACAACAACAGAAAAGTAAAATTCTCATAAGAATCCATTTATTTGAGTAGCTCATGCACTCAGATGCAGAAACAGAGAATCTTGTGACCCTGCTTGCTAAGGCCAAGGAGTCTGCAAAGAGGAGAGAGGAGATTGTTTGGAGCTTTACTTTCTGTTACTCAGTGGCTTTAGAACAGGATGTGGCCTCCCTGCTATCGACCACCCTGCCTTCCTCTTCCCACCCTGCTGTGTGTGCATATTCTGGCTGCACCCTGGAAGGCTGCCTCTCCTAAGTAGGTGCTGTACGAAAAGGAGATAAACAGGTCCTGTCTTTCTCCTTAGTTCTTCTGTTCTTATCTTCTTCTTTCTGTTTTATTCACCTGCAGAGATAGAGGTTTTTTCCTTTGCTTGCACAGTGAATTATTTAAACACTCCTGGGAGTTCAGATAACCCATTTATTTTATATATACAACCACCTGCTTCACTCATTCTCATAAAATTCTTTGTTAAGGAAAATATCTCTAAGAGTGGGGTATGAGCTTGTTCAGAGCATGCAAGTAAGCTAAGAAATATGATAAACTCTAGTTGACAGAGGCTTCAGGTTCACTCATAGTACCACATCAGAGAGGACACAGAGAGAAATTGCAACAGGGTTTTGTTTAAGCCTAGGGCTTGCTGCAACAGCAAACTTTGTGGGACTGCCCACTCACTGCAGAAGCACTAGTGAGAGTCAGGTGCATGCATCCTGCCGTTCTCAGGGTATCTCAAAAGCCAAAGGCAGGCCGAGGTGTAAGTGTGTCTAAATTCAACACTAAATATCCCCTGCTCTTTCACCCAGCCTCTCCTATCTCCAGGTAGCTTCATCCCTATTGCCCTTTTCCTCTTCCCCCCCCCCCCCCCCTCCCTCCCACTCCCAAATCCTTGATCTTCCTCTCCCTCCAAAGGTAGGGAGCCAGCTGCCAGCCATCAGACAAATTCTGCTCTTGCCCTGTTGCTATGCCTGGGTCCTTTCTGAACCTGGGCATCTTGCCCCAAATCTGTTGCCATTGTGATTTAGCAAATGCAGCCCCTTGATCTTTTCATATGCATTTGCTAGGTTCTAACGACTCCCCCACAGCCACTTTCTTCAAGGCTCTCTGTGTGACTGAAGCTCTTATCAACTCCTCGAGGCAGAATACACGAATGTCACGACCAGGTCTTGAAGTCACTGTCTCACACCTCTCAGGAAATGGGTTACCCCACCAAGTCACATCCCCCTCCTAAGCACAAGGCTAAAGTCACAAGATACTATTAGTTCCTCATTGCCAAAACCAAAGAGAGACAGCAGTTTAATTTTCAAAGGAAAATAGATAATGCATATATAGAGCTAATCAAATCCCAGCCAAGCAATACAGTCATCTTTCAGAGAGAAAACAACTGCTTGTCACATCACATTTGTTTTAGTCCCATGGAAGATCTGTGCATAGAGCTGCTGGGCAAGCCTGGCCCTTTACTTTGTGATCTGAAATAACTGGTGGCACTGCGGCTGGGCTGCATGACCAGTGTCCTGTGCTGAACACTGATGTCACCAGGCTCTGGCATCGTTCTGGTTCTTCAATGCACATGGCTCCATCAAATATTTCTTACCTGGCTGTATCCACCCCACTGTCTCCCAAGTGGAGGCGAATACACTTCTTGGGCTGACCCAAAAGGCAAACCTCCTCTTTGTAGAGGGCCCTGGTGAGGAGGAGCTCTCAGTGACACAGCTGGACACCCATGATGGACAAGCAGCTCAGGTCTCTCAAGAATACACTTCAAGGCATCTACAAACCATGCCAGAGTGAGGAGTTTATGCAGCCCACCAGATAAAGTTATTTCTTCTTATATCTGTGAGGGCTAGAAAAATGGTAGCTGTAAATTAAAAATATGACATCACTGTGAGATCTCAGAACTTATCTAAAAGCCTGGATGGGCCTCAATATATAGATCTCAGTATCTGTACATTGGGAAGACCTGATAAACCTCTAAAAGCATTGGGAGGCTGTAAAGGACTTTGTCACAGCAGCTAGAAGCAATCAGAGGGAAATTAAGCAGTCATCTAAATACTTCCTCTTAGGCAGGATGAACAAATCTCAAAACCTCAGCCTAGCATGCATTAACGATTTTTGCCATCAGGGCCCTGCTAGAGAAGCTGGAAATTATATGGCATTTTCATGCCAGGAGAAGCTCTGGAGCAAATGTAGTTATGTATGCAAAAATAAAAATGTGTCTGGTCTACAATTAATTTTGTGAGATAATTATCCAGGAATTGCTTCTTCAATAGAGCTTAGATTTAAGCTAAGTCTTAAGAGCAAAAATGTGGTTTTGTTTTTCCCTTAAACTTTCTCTCAGTGAATGAAATCAGGTTTGTGTGACAACTGTTTCTTTTTTGGTCAGTCTCCTAATATAATACACAGTCTCCTAATATATGGAGAAGGACTTTTTACATGTAGTGATAGGATAAGTGGGAATGGCTTCAAACTCTCTCTCAAAAGAGAGTAGGTTTAGATTAGACATAAGGAAGAAATTCTTTATTGTGAGGGTGGTGAAACACTGGCACAGGTTGCCCAGGGAAGCTGTGGATGCTCCAGCCCTGGAAGTGTTCAAGGCCAGGTTGGATGGGGCTTTGAGCAACCTGGTCAAGTGGAAGGTGCCTGTGCCCATGGCAGTAGGGGGTAGTTGATGATCCTTAAGGTCCTTTCCAGCTCAAACCATTCTGTAATTCTGTGATAAGATTTGAGCTAGTTTCAATGTAGATGTAGAAATTGAAATCTCCAAGATACCAAATCTTTGCAAGTTCAGTCAGATTGACAAGAGACCACTAAATTTGCACTACTGAAAGCACCAATCTCAGGCTTAGAGACCAAAAAGAAAAAAAAAACAATAAGCTTTGCTGGAGTGACAAAATGCCATACAAGAGCCGTCTCCTTACAGAGTCCAAGAAAGAACAGGGTGATGTGATGAGCCAGAGGAGTTTGAACACAGCAAAGGCTGCACCTGTGGTTACAAAACACTGCATGGCAAAACCCATTGTGTCCCATCCCCTCCAGGACTGAGCAGCAGAACTGCTCATGTGTGTTAGTTATGTAAAGGGGTGTCTGTTTTGTCGGCGAAGTCATGACTGGATGTCACACTGCTGCCTATTCTTGCTGTGTGTTCCAGGGTGCTTCACTAGCTCCAGTTCCTCAAGTCAGGTAAGGCAGGATCTTAATCTGCATGTTTAAGAGATGACTTTGTGGCCCCCAGCAGTCTGAGAGTACCTCCCCAGCCTGACATGCAAAAGGCTGAAAAGCCAGCAGGCCAGCCAAATGTACACAGGGCCCATCTTCCTCTTCTCCAAAATCTCAGTGTTACAGAGCCTGTCTTACCCTTGCTGGATGCTCAGAACTGGCAACAGTGACACAATAGCATGTTCTCCAGCTGAAGTTCAAAACCATTTTCATTGCAGGTACAGCACATTTTGTATTGTGAGAGTCCTCTTAGCACAGGCTCACCAGTGCTGAGGTGTTCCCAGCATAGACAAAAGCACAATGAGTTTCTCTCTTGACAAATAAAGTGAAGATTCATGTAAACAGCCTGTGGAGCAGCCTGCAATTTCTGTTATCAACACAAGGCAGTCTGTTTGTCCCTTAAGAGACCACTCTCTCAGTTTTAATCATCTTAATTTAAAAAAAAAAAAGCAAGCCACTTCTGGACTTATGTCATAGCTTCTACATCTTGAGGGAAGATGTAAAACCCCACTCTGTGCCTAAGCAGGACACAAATAAAAGCAAGTATGCAGAAAAGGGAGAGACAAAACTCTGAATGTCTTCCTAAATACTACCAGCCCTTACCTAGGTATGACTCCATGCAGATGCTGGCACCTACAAGGCATAAGAAACTTCCTTGTCAAACTACAAGGGGCACAGCAGGATGCAAAACTTATTGATGGGGAAAGAAAACTCCACTGAATCCAGACACAATGCTTTTTCCTTGCTGCAATACCCACAGGCACGGCTTTTAGCACATCAGTGGGATGACACTGTGGGAGCTGTGGAGAAGTGTGCCAATGCTGGGAGGGGAGAGAACTGGCAAAAGAAGCAAGGAGCTGTCTTTCATGCCATCCTGCTTGCCTAGGAGGAGGCAAAAGCCTCCTACTTTCATCTCCACCTAACAACACGCTCCTTTACAACCAGAGCACAGTCCCCTTTGCCTTTCTTCAATCTTAGATCCCTTTCAAACCAAGCCAATAGAGAAGGGTGGCCACCAGGACCCCATGGAGGAAATTAGCGTGTGATGCTCTGAGCAACGGGAAAGGGAAAAGAAGATTCCTGGGCTCTGCTTTTGCATCCAGCACATACCACTGGTAAGCAGAAAAGGACTCATCACCAAGATATATCAGCATGCTGGTATTAGCCAGCCAGCCCAGAAAGGGAAACTGAGGCAGAGTGGAAGTAAAGAGGTCAGCACCAAAGGTGTGCAGCCAGGCAGTGAAGCCTGACCTGCTTACAGCGGCCTCAGCCACTCATGGGGACATCTGTCAGCAAATGGGATTGTCTGCAGATGGGGAGTTCAGTGCCTGAGCATGAACCCCATCCAAGTGTGCAATCCTGGGCTGCACAAAGGGCATGGACCATTTTGCCCATGTTTCAGTCATATGGGCTTCCTATTGTTCACTGCAGATGTAACGGCCACCTGCACTTAGGTACAACAACATACATTTCAAAAAAAGGTTACTGTGTAGAAGCTATTTTGCCACTGTTTGCACTGTAACAGAGTAACTTGTTTTTAGAAGTCTATAAGTGTTACATTTGTATCTCCTAATGAAAGCTTTCAGGCCTGAAGACCTTGCCATTCATTTCCTCGGCAGCAAAGTCTGTCAGCTGCTGTCACAAACACAGCTGTAGAACCCCTCTGGAAAGGGCAAGGGAACTGAGAGGGTTTATGGCCTGGAGGATGTCATGGGAGTCAGAGATCAAAGAGTCAACCCATTTCCAGATTTATGAGTTGGGACCAGAACTATTAGCTCCCAGTACTCACTCTTTTCTGAGTATGTGTTCAGTGTACATTGATAGTCATCCTAATGGGAAGTCTGACACTGAAAACCACCATGCTCCTGGGCAGCCTGTCTCAATTTTATTCTCTTCTAGCTCAGCATTAGATCCAGGTGATGGCAGTCCTAACAGAAGCCCAGATGGGATCCTCTCATTTCCCTCCAGCTCCGTCTGGCAATGTCCTCTCACTTGTACAGCTGACCCCAGGGGTTGCTGGTAACCCACAGCTGGGAATTCCAGATCTGGATTTAAGAAACCCAAACAACTGCTGTTACTGTACAGTTATTTACCCTGGATTAATTCCCTGATCACACTGTGTGTGGGTGACACACAGCTTAGATACAGGCTCAGCTAAAGAGAAGGCATCAAGATGAGGGTGAACAGTGGGGGGCCTGCAGTGCCACCAGCTCCTTAGGCCTGGGCTCCTGCTGGAAGAAAAACACATGTATGTGTGAAAAAAACACATTTCCTCAAAACCTTGCTCTCCCTGTCTCGCAGACTGAATCAACCTTAACCAAATCCTAGAAACTAAAGTCAATATTCCTAAAAGGGCATAATTCAAAGCACCATTAAATCCTTCAGAAACCTAAAGGATGTCACATTCTTCATTACGCAGGAAAGAAACCTCTGCTATGTTTTTCAGCAAATATTATTCCATGTAAAATAGAATAAAATGTTCATCATGTGAATGCATTATGGAGTAATTCCCTTTTGGTGCCACCTGTGGCATCTTCTGAATTTGCACAGAATCCGCAGAGTAATTGAACCCTCCACGACTATTTTAATAAAAGCCTAAAATAATGATGTCCATGCTTTCTGGGTCATCACTCACCTCTGCCCTTTCTCACCACTGTGTCCTCTCCTTACCCTGCTAATTGAGAGTGCTGTACAAGCTATACAAGCCTTGTGTTTCTGACCACTGTCTGCAGACTATGGGCCATGATATTGGGAATAACCTAGAAACTTCAGTAATGAAAGCACCTGGGTTGCTGCATGTGTGAGAGCACAAAGGTATAAATACTTGATGAATAAAACTTCCAAAAATGGCTTTTAACAATCAAAACACTGTTTTTCTTACATCATAGAAGACGGTCATGTAAAGCAAAATGAGAGCAAACCCTTTTTGAAGTGCATTAGGCTGGGCATAGCCAGTCTGAGGGCATGGGCAGCATTTCAGCATGAGACCTCTCCGGCCGGGAGTGCCTTATCGTGGAGTGCCAAGGCTGTGCAAGTGTGATGAGCAGGAGTACCCAGGCATTAGCAACTGGGTGGAAAACATGACGACATCAGCATCTGCTTCTGCCCTGTCTGAGCAGCTAAAGCTCTCCAGGTGCATTTAACTTGCATCTTAAAAAGAAAGAGATGTTTTCGCAGCATCGGCAGCACCGCAGGAGGCCGTGTACCGCCGCACAGCTGGCAGCAAACGCACAGCTGGCAGCAAAGCTCTGCAAGCAGAGCAGCCGCGGCCAGGGGAAGAGATAACACTTGTTTGCTTTATGTCTCACACCATGCAAGACCCATCGCTCGCCAAAGGAGACAGCTGCCGGGGGACACTTACCTCCACAGCAGTAGTTGAAAGGAGTGAACTTTATAGCATATAACATGTATCAGAAATAACCCAGCCGCGGTACCGGGCCCTACGCGGGGTGCCAAACAAGTTGTTTTGCCCACAGAAGGCAGATGTCAGCCCTGCACCCCTCTCCCTTCTGCCGTCTGCGCTCCGTGCGGGGAGCCAAGGGTGGCCAGGCACCACCCGCCCCGTCGGGGCACGTGTTGGGCTGCGGTGCCC